>NW_027278303.1:0-265783 GCF_030028105.1 Mobula birostris
GGAAGAGCCTCTCCACACCCACTCTATCAATGATCTTCCGTATAGGGAACAGCCTCTCCACACCCACTCTATCGATGATCCTCAGTATAGGGAACAGCCTCTCCACACGCAATCTATCGATGATCCTCAATATAGGGAAGAGCCTCTCCACACGCACTCAATCAAAGATCCTCAGTATAGGGAACAGCCTCTCCACACCCACTCTAATGATGATCCTCAGTATAGGGAAGAGCCTCTCCACACGAACCCAATCAAAGATCCTCAGTATAGGGAACAGCCTCTCCACAACAACTCTATCGATGATCCTCAGTATAGGGAAAAGACTCTCCACTCCCAATCTATCGATGATCCTCAGTGTACAGAAGAGCCTCTCCACACGCACCCAATCAAAGATCCTCAGTAGAGGAAAGAGCCTCTCCACACCCACTCTATCGATGATCCTCAGTATAGGCAACAGTCTCTCCAGACAAACTCTATCGAGGATCCTCAGTACAGGGAAGAGCCTCTCCACAACCACTCTATCGATGAACCTCAGTATAGGGAAGAGCCTCTCCACACCCACTCTATCGAGGATCCTCACTTTAGTGAACAGCCTCTCCACACCCACTCTATCGAGGATCCTCAGTATGGGGAACAGCCTCTCCGCACCCCCTCTATCTATGATCCTCAGTATGGGGAAGAGCCTCTCCACACCCAATCTATCGAGTATCCTCAGTATAGGGAACAGCCTCTCCACACCCAATCTAATGATAATCCTCAGTATAAGGAGCAGCCTATTCACACCCACTCTATCGATGATCCTCAGTATACGGAACAGCCTCTCCACACACAGTCTATCGAGGTTCCTCAGTATGGGAACAAACTCTCTACACCAAATCTATCGAGCATCCTCAGTATAGGGAACAGCCTCTCCACACCCCCTCTATCGATGATCCTCAGTATGGGGAACAGCCTCTCCACATCCAATCTATCGAGGATCCTCCGCAAAGGGAACAGCCTCTCTGCACCCACTCTATCGATGATCCTCAGTATAGGGAACAGCCTTTCCACACCCAATCTATGGAGTATCCTCAGTATAGTGAACAGCCACTCCACACCCAATCTACCAATCATCCTCAGTACATACAGCAGCCTCTCCACACCCACTCTATCGATGATCGTCAGTATAGGGAACAATCTCTCCACACGCACCCAATCAAAGATCCTCAGTAGAGGGAAGAGCCTCTCCACACCCACTCTATCGATGATCCTCAGTATAGGCAACAGGCTCTCCACACACACTCTATCGAGGATCCTCAGTATAGGGAAGAGCCTCTCCACACCCTCTCTATCAATGATCCTCAGTATAGGGAACAGCCTCTCCACACCCACTCTAATGATGATCCTCAGTATAGGGAAGAGCCTCTCCACACGAAACCAATCAAAGATCCTCAGTATAGGGAACAGCCTCTCCACAACAACTCTATCGATGATCCTCAGTATAGGGAAAAGACTCTCCACTCCCAATCTATCGATGATCCTCAGTGTACGGAAGAGCCTCTCCACACGCACCCAATCAAAGATCCTCAGTAGAGGGAAGAGCCTCTCCACACCCACTCTAACGATGATCCTCAGTATAGGCAACAGTCTCTCCACACAAACTCTATCGAGGGTCCTCAGTATAGGGAAGAGCCTCTCCACGCAAACCCAATCAAAGATCCTTAGTATAGGGAACAGCCTCTCCACAACCACTCAATCGAGGATCCTCAGTTTAGGGAACAGCCTCTCCGCACCCCCTCTATCTACTATCCTCAGTATGGAGAATAGCTTCTCCAAACCCAATCTATCGAGTATCCTCAGTATAGGGAACACCCTCTCCACACCCAATCTAACTATAATCCTCAGTATAAGGAGCAGCATATTCACACCCACTCTATCGATGATCCTCAGTATACGGAACAGCCTCTCCACACACAGTCTATCAAGGATCCTCAGTATGGGGAACAAACACTCTACACCCAATCTATCGTGCATCCTCAGTATAGGGAACAGCCTCTCCACACCCCCTCTATCGATGATCCTCAGTATAGGGAAAAGACTCTCCACACCCACTCTATCGATGATCCTCAGTATAGGGAAAAGACTCTCCACTCCCAATCTATCGATGATCCTCAGTATAGGCAACAGTCTCTCCACACAAACTCTATCGAGGATCCTCAGAAAAGGGAAGAGCCTCTCCACGCAAACCCAATCAAAGATCCTTAGTATAGGGAACAGCCTCTCCACAACCACTCCATCGATGATCCTCAGTATAGGGAACAGCCTGTCTACACCCACTCTATCGAGATTCCTCAGTCTAGGGAACAGCCTCTCCACACCCACTCTATCGAGGGTCCTCAGTATAGAGAACAGCCACTCCACACCCACTCTATCGAGGGTCCTCAGTTTTGGAACAGCCTCTCCACACCCAATCCATCGATGATCCTCAGTTTAGGGAAGAGCCTCTCCACACCCACTCTATCGATGATCCTCAGTTTTATGAACAGCCTCTCCACCCCAACTCTATCGAGGATCCTCAGTATAGGGAAGAGCCTCTCCACACCCACTCTATCGATAATCCTCAATATATGGAACAGCCTCTCCACACCCACTCTATCGATGATCCTCAGTATAGGCAACAGGCTCTCCACACACACTCTATCGAGGATCCTCAGTTTCGGGAAGAGCCCCTCCACACCCACTCTACCAGTGATCGTCAGTATAAGGAACAGCCTCTCCACACCCACTCTATCGATGATCCTCAGTATAGGGAACAGCCTCTCCACACGCAATCTATCGATGATCCTCAATATAGGGAAGAGCATCTCCACACGCACTCAATCAAAGATCCTCAGTATAGGGAACAGCCTCTCCACACCCACTCTAATGATGATCCTCAGTATAGGGAAGAGCCTCTCCACACGAACCCAATCAAAGATCCTCAGTATAGGGAACAGCCTTTCCACACCCAATTTATGGAGTATCCTCAGTATAGTGAACAGCCACTCCACACCCAATCTACCAATCATCCTCAGTACATACAGCAGCCTCTCCACACCCACTCTATCGATGATCGTCAGTATAGGGAACAATCTCTCCACACGCACCCAATCAAAGATCCTCAGTAGAGGGAAGAGCCTCTCCACACCCACTCTATCGATGATCCTCAGTATAGGCAACAGGCTCTCCACACACACTGTATCGAGGATCCTCAGTGTAGGGAAGAGCCTCTCCACACCCACTCTATCAATGATCTTCCGTATAGGGAACAGCCTCTCCACACCCACTCTATCGATGATCCTCAGTATAGGGAACAGCCTCTCCACACGCAATCTATCGATGATCCTCAATATAGGGAAGAGCCTCTCCACACGCACTCAATCAAAGATCCTCAGTATAGGGAACTGCCTCTCCACACCCACTCTAATGATGATCCTCAGTATAGGGAAGAGCCTCTCCACACGAACCCAATCAAAGATCCTCAGTATAGGGAACAGCCTCTCCACAACAACTCTATCGATGATCCTCAGTATAGGGAAAAGACTCTCCACTCCCAATCTATCGATGATCCTCAGTGTACAGAAGAGCCTCTCCACACGCACCCAATCAAGGATCCTCAGCAGAGGAAAGAGCCTCTCCACACCCACTCTATCGATGATCCTCAGTATAGGCAACAGTCTCTCCACACAAACTCTATCGAGGATCCTCAGTACAGGGAAGAGCCTCTCCACAACCACTCTATCGATGAACCTCAGTATAGGGAAGAGCCTCTCCACACCCACTCTATCGAGGATCCTCACTTTAGGGAACAGCCTCTCCACACCCACTCTATCGAGGATCCTCAGTATGGGGAACAGCCTCTCCGCACCCCCTCTATCTATGATCCTCAGTATGGGGAAGAGCCTCTCCACACCCAATCTATCGAGTATCCTCAGTATAGGGAACAGCCTCTCCACACCCAATCTAATGATAATCCTCAGTATAAGGAGCAGCCTATTCACACCCACTCTATCGATGATCCTCAGTATACGGAACAGCCTCTCCACACACAGTCTATCGAGGTTCCTCAGTATGGGGAACAAACTCTCTACACCAAATCTATCGAGCATCCTCAGTATAGGGAACAGCCTCTCCACACCCCCTCTATCGATGATCCTCAGTATGGGGAACAGCCTCTCCACATCCAATCTATCGAGGATCCTCCGCAAAGGGAACAGCCTCTCCACACCCACTCTATCAATGATCCTCAGTATAGGGAACAGGCTCTCCACACCCACTCTAATGATGATCCTCAGTATAGGGAAGAGCCTCTCCACACGAACCCAATCAAAGATCCTCAGTATAGGGAACAGCCTCTCCACACCCACTCTATCGATGATCCTCTGTATAGGGAAAAGACTCTCCACTCCCAATCTATCGATGATCCTCAGTGTACGGAAGAGCCTCTCCACACGCACCCAATCAAAGATCCTCAGTAGAGGGAAGAGCCTCTCCACACCCACTCTATCGATGATCCTCAGAAAAGGCAACAGTCTCTCCACACAAACTCTATCCAGGATCCTCAGAAAAGGGAAGAGCCTCTCAACGCAAACCCAATCAAAGATCCTTAGTATAGGGAACAGCCTCTCCACAACCACTCCATCGATGATCCTCAGTATAGGGAACAGCCTGTCTACACCCACTCTATCAAGATTCCTCAGTCTAGGGAACAGCCTCTCCACACACACTCTGTCGATGATCCTCAGTATAAGGAACAGCCTCTCCAAACCCACTCTATCGAGGGTCCTCAGTGTAGAGAACAGCCACTCCACACCCACTCTATCGAGGGTCCTCAGTTTTGGAACAGCCTCTCCACACCCACTCCATCGATGATCCTCAGTTTAGGGAAGAGCCTCTCCACCCCAACTCTATCGAGGATCCTCAGTATAGGGAAGAGCCTCTCCACACCCACTCTATCGATGATCCTCAATATATGGAACAGCCTCTCCACACCCACTCTATCGATGATCCTCAGTATAGGCAACAGGCTCTCCACACACACTCTATCGAGGATCCTCAGTATAGGGAAGAGCCTCTCCACACCCACTCTACCAGTGATCGTCAGTATAGGGAACAGCTCTCCACACCGACTCTATCGATGATCCTCAGTATAGGGAACAGCCTCTCCACACCCAATCTATCGATGATACTCAGAATAGGGAAGAGCATCTCCACACGCACTCAATCAAAGATCCTCAGTATAGGGAACAGCCTCTCCACACCCACTCTAATGATGATCCTCAGTATAGGGAAGAGCCTCTCCACACGAACCCAATCAAAGATCCTCAGTATAGGGAACAGCCTCTCCACAACCACTCTATCGATGATCCTCAGTATAGGGAAAAGACTCTCCACTCCCAATCTATCGATGATCCTCAGTGTACGGAAGAGCCTCTCCACACGCACCCAATCAAAGATACTCAGTCGAGGGAAGAGCCTCTCCACCCCCACTCTATCGATGATCCTCAGTATAGGCAACAGTCTCTCCACACACACTCTATCGAGGATCATCAGTACAGGGAAGAGCCTCTCCACACAAACCCAATCAAAGTTCCTCAGTATAGGGAACAGCCTCTCCACAACCACTCTATCGATGATCCTCAGTATAGGGAAGAGCCTCTCCACACACACACAATCAAAGATCCTCAGTATAGCGAACAACCTCTCCACACCCACTCAATCGAGGATCCTCAGTTTAGGGAACAGCCTCTCCGCACCCCCTCTATCTACTATCCTCAGTATGGAGAATAGCTTCTCCACACCCAATCTATCGAGTATCCTCAGTATAGGGAACAGCCTCTCCACACCCAATATCACTTTCATCCTCAGTATAAGGAGCAGCCTATTCACACCCACTCTATCGATGATCCTCAGTATACGGAACAGCCTCTCCACACACAGTCTATCAAGGTTCCTCAGTATGGGGAACAAACTCTCTACACCCAATCTATCGAGCATCCTCAGTATAGGGAACAGCCTCTCCACACCCCCTCTATCGATGATCCTCAGTATGGGGAACAGCCTCTCCACATCCAATCTATCGAGGATCCTCCGCAAAGGGAACAGCCTCTCTGCACCCACTCTATCGATGATCCTCAGTATAGGGAACAGCCTTTCCACACCCAATCTATGGAGTATCCTCAGTATAGTGAACAGCCACTCCACACCCAATCTACCAATCATCCTCAGTACATACAGCAGCCTCTCCACACCCACTCTATCGATGATCGTCAGTATAGGGAACAATCTCTCCACACGCACCCAATCAAAGATCCTCAGTAGAGGGAAGAGCCTCTCCACACCCACTCTATCGATGATCCTCAGTATAGGCAACAGGCTCTCCACACACACTCTATCGAGGATCCTCAGTATAGGGAAGAGCCTCTCCACACCCTCTCTATCAATGATCCTCAGTATAGGGAACAGCCTCTCCACACCCACTCTAATGATGATCCTCAGTATAGGGAAGAGCCTCTCCACACGAAACCAATCAAATATCCTCAGTATAGGGAACAGCCTCTCCACAACAACTCTATCGATGATCCTCAGTATAGGGAAAAGACTCTCCACTCCCAATCTATCGATGATCCTCAGTGTACGGAAGAGCCTCTCCACACGCACCCAATCAAAGATCCTCAGTAGAGGGAAGAGCCTCTCCACACCCACTCTAACAATGATCCTCAGTATAGGCAACAGTCTCTCCACACAAACTCTATCGAGGGTCCTCAGTATAGGGAAGAGCCTCTCCACGCAAACCCAATCAAAGATCCTTAGTATAGGGAACAGCCTCTCCACAACCACTCAATCGAGGATCCTCAGTATAGTGAACAGCCACTCCACACCCAATCTACCAATCATCCTCAGTACATACAGCAGCCTCTCCACACCCACTCTATCGATGATCGTCAGTATAGGGAACAATCTCTCCACACGCACCCAATCAAAGATCCTCAGTAGAGGGAAGAGCCTCTCCACACCCACTCTATCGATGATCCTCAGTATAGGCAACAGGCTCTCCACACACACTCTATCGAGGATCCTCAGTATAGGGAAGAGCCTCTCCACACCCACTCTATCAATGATCTTCATTATAGGGAACAGCCTCTCCGCACCCACTCTATCGATGATCCTCAGTATAGGGAACAGCCTCTCCACACCCAATCTATTGATGATCCTCAGTATAGGGAAGAGCCTCTCCACACGCACTCAATCAAAGATCCTCAGTATAGGGAACAGCCTCTCCACACCCACTCTAATGATGATCCTCAGTATAGGGAAGAGCCTCTCCACACGAACCCAATCAAAGATCCTCAGTATAGGGAACAGCCTCTCCACAACAACTCTATCGATGATCCTCAGTATAGGGAAAAGACTCTCCACTCCCAATCTATCGATGATCCTCAGTGTACAGAAGAGCCTCTCCACACGCACCCAATCAAAGATCCTCAGTAGAGGAAAGAGCCTCTCCACACCCACTCTATCGATGATCCTCAGTATAGGCAACTGTCTCTCCACACAAACTCTATCGAGGATCCTCAGTACAGGGAAGAGCCTCTCCACGCAAACCCAATCAAAGATCCTTAGTATAGGGAACAGCCTCTCCACAACCACTCCATCGATGATCCTCAGTATAGGGAACAGTCTGTCTACACCCACTCTATCGAGATTCCTCAGTCTAGGGAACAGCCTCTCCACACCCACTCTGTCGATGATCCTCAGTATAAGGAACAGCCTCTCCAAACCCACTCTATCGAGGGTCCTCAGTATAGAGAACAGCCACTCCACACCCACTCTATCGAGGGTCCTCAGTTTTGGAACAGCCTCTCCACACCCACTCCATCGATGATCCTCAGTTTAGGGAAGAGCCTCTCCACACCCACTCTATCGATGATCCTCAGTTTTATGAACAGCCTCTCCACCCCAACTCTATCGAGGATCCTCAGTATAGGGAAGAGCCTCTCCACACCCACTCTATCGACAATCCTCAATATATGGAACAGCCTCTCCACACCCACTCTATCGATGATCCTCGGTATAGGCAACAGGCTCTCCACTCCCAATCTATCGAGGATCCTCAGTGTACGGAAGAGCCTCTCCACACGCACCCAATCAAAGATCATCAGTAGAGGAAAGAGCCTCTCCACACCCACTCTATCGATGATCCTCAGTATAGGGAACAGCCTCTCCACACCCAATCTATTGATGATCCTCAGTATAGGGAAGAGCCTCTCCACACGCACTCAATCAAAGGTCCTCAGTATAGGGAACAGCCTCTCCACACAAACTCTATCGAGGATCCTCAGTATAGGGAAGAGCCTCTCCACGCAAACCCAATCAAAGATCCTTAGTATAGGGAACAGCCTCTCCACAACCACTCCATCGATGATCCTCAGTATAGGGAACAGCCTGTCTACACCCACTCTATCGATGATCCTCAGTATAGGCAACAGGCTCTCCACACACACTCTATCGAGGATCCTCAGTATAGGGAAGTGCCTCTCCACACCCACTCTACCAGTGATCGTCAGTATAAGGAACAGCCTCTCCACACCCACTCTATCGATGAACTTCAGTAAAGGGAACAGCCCCTCCACACGCAATCTATCGATGATCCTCAGTATAGGGAAGAGCATCTCCACACGCACTCAATCAAAGATCCTCAGTATAGGGAACAGCCTCTCCACACCCACTCTAATGATGATCCTCAGTATAGGGAAGCGAATCTCCACACGAACCCAATCAAAGATCCTCAGTATAGGGAACAGCCTCTCCACAACCACTCCATCGATGATCCTCAGTACAGGGAAAAGACTCTCCACTCCCAATCTATCGATGATCCTCAGTATAGGCAACAGTCTCTCCACACACACTCTATCGAGGATCATCAGTACAGGGAAGAGCCTCTCCACACAAACCCAATCAAAGTTCCTCATGATAGGGAACAGCCTCTCCACAAGCACTCTATCGATGATCCTCAGTATAGGGAAGAGCCTCTCCACACACACACAATCAAATATCCTCAGTATAGCGAACAGCCTCTCCACACCCACTCAATCGAGGATCCTCAGTTTAGGGAACAGCCTCTCCGCACCCCTTCTATCTACTATCCTCAGTATGGAGAATAGCCTCTCCACACGCAATCTATCGAGTATCCTCAGTATAGGGAACAGCCTCTCCACACCCAATCTAACGATAATCCTCAGTATAAGGAGCAGCCTATTCACACCCACTCTATCGATGATCCTCAGTATAGGGAACAGCCTCTCCACACCCACTCTGCCGAGGTTCCTCAGTATAGCGAACAGCCTCTCCACACCCACTCTATCAATGATCCTCAGTATAGGGAAGAGCCTCTCCACACCCACTCCATCGATGTTCCTCAGTATAGGGAACAGCCTCTCCACACCCACTCTGCCGAGGTTCCTCAGTATAGCGAACAGCCTCTCCACACCCACTCTATCAATGATCCTCAGTATAGGGAAGAGCCTCTCCACACCCACACTATCGATGATCCTCTGTATAGGGAACAGCCTCTACACACCGAATCTAACGATGATCCTCAGAATAGGGAACAGCCTCTCCACACGCACCCATTCAAAGATACACAGTATAGGCAACAGCCTCTCCACCTCCAAATATAGAGGATCCTCCGTATAGGGAACAGCCTCTCCACACGCACCCAATCAAAGATCCTCAGTAGAGGGAACAGCCTCTCCACACCCACTCTATCGATGATCCTCAGTATAGGCAACAGGCTCTCCACACACACTCTATCGAGGATCCTCAGTATAGGGAAGAGCCTCTCCACACCTACTCTATCAATGATCTTCATTATAGGGAACAGCCTCTCCACACCCACTCTATCGATGATCCTCAGTATAGGGAACAGCCTCTCCACACCCAATCTATTGATGATCCTCAGTATAGGGAAGAGCCTCTCCACACGCACTCAATCAAAGATCCTCAGTATAGGGAACAGCCTCTCCACACCCACTCTAATGATGATCCTCAGTATAGGGAAGAGCCTCTCCACACGAACCCAATCAAAGATCCTCAGTATAGGGAACAGCCTCTCCACAACAACTCTATCGATGATCCTCAGTATAGGGAAAAGACTCTCCACTCCCAATCTATCGATGATCCTCAGTGTACGGAAGAGCCTCTCCACACGCACCCAATCAAAGATCCTCAGTAGAGGAAAGAGCCTCTCCACACCCACTCTATCGATGATCCTCAGTATAGGCAACAGTCTCTCCACACAAACTCTATCGAGGATCCTCAATATAGGGAAGAGCCTCTCCACGCAAACGCAATCAAAAATCCTTAGTATAGGGAACAGCCTCTCCACAACCACTCCATCGATGATCCTCAGTATACGGAACAGCCTGTCTACACCCACTCTATCGAGATTCCTCAGTCTAGGGAACAGCCTCTCCAAACCCACTGTATCGAGGGTCCTCAGTATAGAGAACAGCCACTCCACACCCACTCTATCGAGGGTTCTCAGTTTTGGAACAGCCTCTCCACACCCACTCCATCGATGATCCTCAGTTTAGGGAAGAGCCTCTCCACACCCACTCTATCGATGATCCTCAGTTTTATGAACAGCCTCTCCACCCCAACTCTATCGAGGATCCTCCGTATAGGGAAGAGCCTCTCCACACCCACTCTATCGATAATCCTCAATATATGGAACAGCCTCTCCACACCCACTCTATCGGTGATCCTCAGTAGAGGGAAGAGCCTCTCCACACCCACTCTATCGATGATCCTCAGTATAGGCAACAGGCTCTCCACACACACTCTATCGAGGATCCTCAGTATAGGGAAGAGCCTCTCCACACCCACTCTATCAATGATCTTCATTATAGGGAACAGCCTCGCCACACCCACTCTATCGATGATCCTCAGTATAGGGAACAGCCTCTCCACACCCAATCTATTGATGATCCTCAGTATATGGAAGAGCCTCTCCACACGCACTCAATCAAAGATCCTCACTATAGGGAACAGCCTCTCCACACCCACTCTATCGATGATCCTCAGTATAGGCAACAGTCTCTCCACACAAACTCTATCGACGATCCTCAGTATAGGGAAGAGCCTCTCCACGCAAACCCAATCAAAGATCCTTAGTATAGGGAACAGCCTCTCCACAACCACTCAATCGAGGATCCTCAGTATAGTGAACAGCCACTCCACACCCAATCTACCAATCATCCTCAGTACATACAGCAGCCTCTCCACACCCACTCTATCGATGATCGTCAGTATAGGGAACAATCTCTCCACACGCACCCAATCAAAGATCCTCAGTAGAGGGAAGAGCCTCTCCACACCCACTCTATCGATGATCCTCAGTATAGGCAACAGGCTCTCCACACACACTCTATCGAGGATCCTCAGTATAGGGAAGAGCCTCTCCACACCCACTCTATCAATGATCTTCATTATAGGGAACAGCCTCTCCGCACCCACTCTATCGATGATCCTCAGTATAGGGAACAGCCTCTCCACACCCAATCTATTGATGATCCTCAGTATAGGGAAGAGCCTCTCCACACGCACTCAATCAAAGATCCTCAGTATAGGGAACAGCCTCTCCACACCCACTCTAATGATGATCCTCAGTATAGGGAAGAGCCTCTCCACACGAACCCAATCAAAGATCCTCAGTATAGGGAACAGCCTCTCCACAACAACTCTATCGATGATCCTCAGTATAGGGAAAAGACTCTCCACTCCCAATCTATCGATGATCCTCAGTGTACAGAAGAGCCTCTCCACACGCACCCAATCAAAGATCCTCAGTAGAGGAAAGAGCCTCTCCACACCCACTCTATCGATGATCCTCAGTATAGGCAACTGTCTCTCCACACAAACTCTATCGAGGATCCTCAGTACAGGGAAGAGCCTCTCCACGCAAACCCAATCAAAGATCCTTAGTATAGGGAACAGCCTCTCCACAACCACTCCATCGATGATCCTCAGTATAGGGAACAGTCTGTCTACACCCACTCTATCGAGATTCCTCAGTCTAGGGAACAGCCTCTCCACACCCACTCTGTCGATGATCCTCAGTATAAGGAACAGCCTCTCCAAACCCACTCTATCGAGGGTCCTCAGTATAGAGAACAGCCACTCCACACCCACTCTATCGAGGGTCCTCAGTTTTGGAACAGCCTCTCCACACCCACTCCATCGATGATCCTCAGTTTAGGGAAGAGCCTCTCCACACCCACTCTATCGATGATCCTCAGTTTTATGAACAGCCTCTCCACCCCAACTCTATCGAGGATCCTCAGTATAGGGAAGAGCCTCTCCACACCCACTCTATCGACAATCCTCAATATATGGAACAGCCTCTCCACACCCACTCTATCGATGATCCTCGGTATAGGCAACAGGCTCTCCACTCCCAATCTATCGAGGATCCTCAGTGTACGGAAGAGCCTCTCCACACGCACCCAATCAAAGATCATCAGTAGAGGAAAGAGCCTCTCCACACCCACTCTATCGATGATCCTCAGTATAGGGAACAGCCTCTCCACACCCAATCTATTGATGATCCTCAGTATAGGGAAGAGCCTCTCCACACGCACTCAATCAAAGGTCCTCAGTATAGGGAACAGCCTCTCCACACAAACTCTATCGAGGATCCTCAGTATAGGGAAGAGCCTCTCCACGCAAACCCAATCAAAGATCCTTAGTATAGGGAACAGCCTCTCCACAACCACTCCATCGATGATCCTCAGTATAGGGAACAGCCTGTCTACACCCACTCTATCGATGATCCTCAGTATAGGCAACAGGCTCTCCACACACACTCTATCGAGGATCCTCAGTATAGGGAAGTGCCTCTCCACACCCACTCTACCAGTGATCGTCAGTATAAGGAACAGCCTCTCCACACCCACTCTATCGATGAACTTCAGTAAAGGGAACAGCCTCTCCACACGCAATCTATCGATGATCCTCAGTATAGGGAAGAGCATCTCCACACGCACTCAATCAAAGATCCTCAGTATAGGGAACAGCCTCTCCACACCCACTCTAATGATGATCCTCAGTATAGGGAAGCGAATCTCCACACGAACCCAATCAAAGATCCTCAGTATAGGGAACAGCCTCTCCACAACCACTCCATCGATGATCCTCAGTACAGGGAAAAGACTCTCCACTCCCAATCTATCGATGATCCTCAGTGTACGGAAGAGCCTCTCCACACGCACCCAATCAAAGATACTCAGTCGAGGGAAGAGCCTCTCCACACCCACTCTATCGATGATCCTCAGTATAGGCAACAGTCTCTCCACACACACTCTATCGAGGATCATCAGTACAGGGAAGAGCCTCTCCACACAAACCCAATCAAAGTTCCTCATGATAGGGAACAGCCTCTCCACAAGCACTCTATCGATGATCCTCAGTATAGGGAAGAGCCTCTCCACACACACACAATCAAATATCCTCAGTATAGCGAACAGCCTCTCCACACCCACTCAATCGAGGATCCTCAGTTTAGGGAACAGCCTCTCCGCACCCCTTCTATCTACTATCCTCAGTATGGAGAATAGCCTCTCCACACGCAATCTATCGAGTATCCTCAGTATAGGGAACAGCCTCTCCACACCCAATCTAACGATAATCCTCAGTATAAGGAGCAGCCTATTCACACCCACTCTATCAATGATCCTCAGTATAGGGAACAGCCTCTCCACACCCACTCTGCCGAGGTTCCTCAGTATAGCGAACAGCCTCTCCACACCCACTCTATCAATGATCCTCAGTATAGGGAAGAGCCTCTCCACACCCACTCCATCGATGTTCCTCAGTATAGGGAACAGCCTCTCCACACCCACTCTGCCGAGGTTCCTCAGTATAGCGAACAGCCTCTCCACACCCACTCTATCAATGATCCTCAGTATAGGGAAGAGCCTCTCCACACCCACACTATCGATGATCCTCTGTATAGGGAACAGCCTCTACACACCGAATCTAACGATGATCCTCAGAATAGGGAACAGCCTCTCCACACGCACCCATTCAAAGATACACAGTATAGGCAACAGCCTCTCCACCTCCAAATATAGAGGATCCTCCGTATAGGGAACAGCGTCTCCACACGCACCCAATCAAAGATCCTCAGTAGAGGGAACAGCCTCTCCACACCCACTCTATCGATGATCCTCAGTATAGGCAACAGGCTCTCCACACACACTCTATCGAGGATCCTCAGTATAGGGAAGAGCCTCTCCACACCTACTCTATCAATGATCTTCATTGTAGGGAACAGCCTCTCCACACCCACTCTATCGATGATCCTCAGTATAGGGAACAGCCTCTCCACACCCAATCTATTGATGATCCTCAGTATAGGGAAGAGCCTCTCCACACGCACTCAATCAAAGATCCTCAGTATAGGGAACAGCCTCTCCACACCCACTCTAATGATGATCCTCAGTATAGGGAAGAGCCTCTCCACACGAACCCAATCAAAGATCCTCAGTATAGGGAACAGCCTCTCCACAACAACTCTATCGATGATCCTCAGTATAGGGAAAAGACTCTCCACTCCCAATCTATCGATGATCCTCAGTGTACGGAAGAGCCTCTCCACACGCACCCAATCAAAGATCCTCAGTAGAGGAAAGAGCCTCTCCACACCCACTCTATCGATGATCCTCAGTATAGGCAACAGTCTCTCCACACAAACTCTATCGAGGATCCTCAATATAGGGAAGAGCCTCTCCACGCAAACGCAATCAAAAATCCTTAGTATAGGGAACAGCCTCTCCACAACCACTCCATCGATGATCCTCAGTATACGGAACAGCCTGTCTACACCCACTCTATCGAGATTCCTCAGTCTAGGGAACAGCCTCTCCAAACCCACTGTATCGAGGGTCCTCAGTATAGAGAACAGCCACTCCACACCCACTCTATCGAGGGTTCTCAGTTTTGGAACAGCCTCTCCACACCCACTCCATCGATGATCCTCAGTTTAGGGAAGAGCCTCTCCACACCCACTCTATCGATGATCCTCAGTTTTATGAACAGCCTCTCCACCCCAACTCTATCGAGGATCCTCCGTATAGGGAAGAGCCTCTCCACACCCACTCTATCGATAATCCTCAATATATGGAACAGCCTCTCCACACCCACTCTATCGGTGATCCTCAGTAGAGGGAAGAGCCTCTCCACACCCACTCTATCGATGATCCTCAGTATAGGCAACAGGCTCTCCACACACACTCTATCGAGGATCCTCAGTATAGGGAAGAGCCTCTCCACACCCACTCTATCAATGATCTTCATTATAGGGAACAGCCTCGCCACACCCACTCTATCGATGATCCTCAGTATAGGGAACAGCCTCTCCACACCCAATCTATTGATGATCCTCAGTATAGGGAAGAGCCTCTCCACACGCACTCAATCAAAGATCCTCACTATAGGGAACAGCCTCTCCACACCCACTCTAATGATGATCCTCAGTATAGGGAAGAGCCTCTCCACACGAACCCAATCAAAGATCCTCAGTATAGGGAACAGCCTCTCCACAACAACTCTATCGATGATCCTCAGTATAGGGAAAAGACTCTCCACTCCCAATCTATCGATGATCCTCAGTGTACGGAAGAGCCTCTCCACACGCACCCAATCAAAGATCCTCAGTAGAGGAAAGAGCCTCTCCACACCCACTCTATCGATGATCCTCAGTATAGGCAACAGTCTCTCCACACAAACTCTATCGACGATCCTCAGTATAGGGAAGAGCCTCTCCACGCAAACCCAATCAAAGATCCTTAGTATAGGGAACAGCCTCTCCACAACCACTCCATCGATGATCCTCAGTATAGGGAACAGCCTGTCTACACCCACTCTATCGAGATTCCTCAGTCTAGGGAACAGCCTCTCCACACCCACGCTGTCGATGATCCTCAGTATAAGGAACAGCCTCTCCAAACCCACTCTATCGAGGGTCCTCAGTATCGAGAACAGCCACTCCACACCCACTCTATCGAGGGTTCTCAGTTTTGGAACAGCCTCTCCACACCCACTCCATCGATGATCCTCAGTTTAGGGAAGAGCCTCTCCACACCCACTCTATCGATGATCCTCAGTTTTATGAACAGCCTCTCCACCCCAACTCTATCGAGGATCCTCAGTTTTGGGAAGAGCCTCTCCACACCCACTTTATCGATAATCCTCAATATATGGAACAGCCTCTCCACACAAACCCAATCAAAGTTCCTCATGATAGGGAACAGCCTCTCCACAAGCACTCTATCGATGATCCTCAGTATAGGGAAGAGCCTCTCCACACACACACAATCAAATATCCTCAGTATAGCGAACAGCCTCTCCACACCCACTCAATCGAGGATCCTCAGTTTAGGGAACAGCCTCTCCGCACCCCTTCTATCTACTATCCTCAGTATGGAGAATAGCCTCTCCACACGCAATCTATCGAGTATCCTCAGTATAGGGAACAGCCTCTCCACACCCAATCTAACGATAATCCTCAGTATAAGGAGCAGCCTATTCACACCCACTCTATCGATGATCCTCAGTATTGGGAACAGCCTCTCCACACCCACTCTGCCGAGGTTCCTCAGTATAGCGAACAGCCTCTCCACACCCACTCTATCAATGATCCTCAGTATAGGGAAGAGCCTCTCCACACCCACTCCATCGATGTTCCTCAGTATAGGGAACAGCCTCTCCACACCCACTCTGCCGAGGTTCCTCAGTATAGCGAACAGCCTCTCCACACCCACTCTATCAATGATCCTCAGTATAGGGAAGAGCCTCTCCACACCCACACTATCGATGATCCTCTGTATAGGGAACAGCCTCTACACACCGAATCTAACGATGATCCTCAGTATAGGGAACAGCCTCTCCACACGCACCCATTCAAAGATACTCAGTATAGGCAACAGCCTCTCCACCTCCAAATATAGAGGATCCTCCGTATAGGGAACAGCCTCTCCACACGCACCCAATCAAAGATCCTCAGTAGAGGGAACAGCCTCTCCACACCCACTCTATCGATGATCCTCAGTATAGGCAACAGGCTCTCCACACACACTCTATCGAGGATCCTCAGTATAGGGAAGAGCCTCTCCACACCTACTCTATCAATGATCTTCATTATAGGGAACAGCCTCTCCACACCCACTCTATCGATGATCCTCAGTATAGGGAACAGCCTCTCCACACCCAATCTATTGATGATCCTCAGTATAGGGAAGAGCCTCTCCACACGCACTCAATCAAAGATCCTCAGTATAGGGAACAGCCTCTCCACACCCACTCTAATGATGATCCTCAGTATAGGGAAGAGCCTCTCCACACGAACCCAATCAAAGATCCTCAGTATAGGGAACAGCCTCTCCACAACAACTCTATCGATGATCCTCAGTATAGGGAAAAGACTCTCCACTCCCAATCTATCGATGATCCTCAGTGTACGGAAGAGCCTCTCCACACGCACCCAATCAAAGATCCTCAGTAGAGGAAAGAGCCTCTCCACACCCACTCTATCGATGATCCTCAGTATAGGCAACAGTCTCTCCACACAAACTCTATCGAGGATCCTCAATATAGGGAAGAGCCTCTCCACGCAAACGCAATCAAAAATCCTTAGTATAGGGAACAGCCTCTCCACAACCACTCCATCGATGATCCTCAGTATACGGAACAGCCTGTCTACACCCACTCTATCGAGATTCCTCAGTCTAGGGAACAGCCTCTCCAAACCCACTGTATCGAGGGTCCTCAGTATAGAGAACAGCCACTCCACACCCACTCTATCGAGGGTTCTCAGTTTTGGAACAGCCTCTCCACACCCACTCCATCGATGATCCTCAGTTTAGGGAAGAGCCTCTCCACACCCACTCTATCGATGATCCTCAGTTTTATGAACAGCCTCTCCACCCCAACTCTATCGAGGATCCTCCGTATAGGGAAGAGCCTCTCCACACCCACTCTATCGATAATCCTCAATATATGGAACAGCCTCTCCACACCCACTCTATCGGTGATCCTCAGTAGAGGGAAGAGCCTCTCCACACCCACTCTATCGATGATCCTCAGTATAGGCAACAGGCTCTCCACACACACTCTATCGAGGATCCTCAGTATAGGGAAGAGCCTCTCCACACCCACTCTATCAATGATCTTCATTATAGGGAACAGCCTCGCCACACCCACTCTATCGATGATCCTCAGTATAGGGAACAGCCTCTCCACACCCAATCTATTGATGATCCTCAGTATAGGGAAGAGCCTCTCCACACGCACTCAATCAAAGATCCTCACTATAGGGAACAGCCTCTCCACACCCACTCTAATGATGATCCTCAGTATAGGGAAGAGCCTCTCCACACGAACCCAATCAAAGATCCTCAGTATAGGGAACAGCCTCTCCACAACAACTCTATCGATGATCCTCAGTATAGGGAAAAGACTCTCCACTCCCAATCTATCGATGATCCTCAGTGTACGGAAGAGCCTCTCCACACGCACCCAATCAAAGATCCTCAGTAGAGGAAAGAGCCTCTCCACACCCACTCTATCGATGATCCTCAGTATAGGCAACAGTCTCTCCACACAAACTCTATCGACGATCCTCAGTATAGGGAAGAGCCTCTCCACGCAAACCCAATCAAAGATCCTTAGTATAGGGAACAGCCTCTCCACAACCACTCCATCGGTGATCCTCAGTATAGGGAACAGCCTGTCTACACCCACTCTATCGAGATTCCTCAGTCTAGGGAACAGCCTCTCCACACCCACTCTGTCGATGATCCTCAGTATAAGGAACAGCCTCTCCAAACCCACTCTATCGAGGGTCCTCAGTATCGAGAACAGCCACTCCACACCCACTCTATCGAGGGTTCTCAGTTTTGGAACAGCCTCTCCACACCCACTCCATCGATGATCCTCAGTTTAGGGAAGAGCCTCTCCACACCCACTCTATCGATGATCCTCAGTTTTATGAACAGCCTCTCCACCCCAACTCTATCGAGGATCCTCAGTTTTGGGAAGAGCCTCTCCACACCCACTTTATCGATAATCCTCAATATATGGAACAGCCTCTCCACACAAACCCAATCAAAGTTCCTCATGATAGGGAACAGCCTCTCCACAAGCACTCTATCGATGATCCTCAGTATAGGGAAGAGCCTCTCCACACACACACAATCAAATATCCTCAGTATAGCGAACAGCCTCTCCACACCCACTCAATCGAGGATCCTCAGTTTAGGGAACAGCCTCTCCGCACCCCTTCTATCTACTATCCTCAGTATGGAGAATAGCCTCTCCACACCCAATCTATCGAGTATCCTCAGTATAGGGAACAGCCTCTCCACACTCAATCTAACGATAATCCTCAGTATAAGGAGCAGCCTATTCACACCCACTCTATCGATGATCCTCAGTATAGGGAACAGCCTCTCCACACCCACTCTGCCGAGGTTCCTCAGTATAGCGAACAGCCTCTCCACACCCACTCTATCAATGATCCTCAGTATAGGGAAGAGCCTCTCCACACCCACTCCATCGATGTTCCTCAGTATAGGGAACAGCCTCTCCACACCCACTCTGCCGAGGTTCCTCAGTATAGCGAACAGCCTCTCCACACCCACTCTATCAATGATCCTCAGTATAGGGAAGAGCCTCTCCACACCCACACTATCGATGATCCTCTGTATAGGGAACAGCCTCTCCACACCGAATCTAACGATGATCCTCAGTATAGGGAACAGCCTCTCCACACGCACCCATTCAAAGATATTCAGTATAGGCAACAGCCTCTCCACACCCACTCTATTGATGATCCTCAGTATAGGGAACAGCCTCTCCACACCCCCTCTATCAATGATCCACAGTATAGGGAACAGCCTCTCCACACCCACTCTATCAATGATCTTCATTATAGGGAACAGCCTCGCCACACCCACTCTATCGATGATCCTCAGTATAGGGAACAGCCTCTCCACACCCAATCTATTGATGATCCTCAGTATAGGGAAGAGCGTCTCCACACGCACTCAATCAAAGATCCTCAGTATAGGGAACAGCCTCTCCACACCCACTCTAATGATGATCCTCAGTATAGGGAAGAGCCTCTCCACACGAACCCAATCAAAGATCCTCAGTATAGGGAACAGCCTCTCCACAACAACTCTATCGATGATCCTCAGTATAGGGAAAAGACTCTCCACTCCCAATCTATCGATGATCCTCAGTGTACGGAAGAGCCTCTCCACACGCAACCAATCAAAGATCCTCAGTAGAGGAAAGAGCCTCTCCACACCCACTCTATCGATGATCCTCAGTATAGGCAACAGTCTCTCCACACAAACTCTATCGAGGATCCTCAGTATAGGGAAGAGCCTCTCCACGCAAACGCAATCAAAGATCCTTAGTATAGGGAACAGCCTCTCCACAACCACTCCATCGATGATCCTCAGTATACGGAACAGCCTGTCTACACCCACTCTATCGAGATTCCTCAGTCTAGGGAACAGCCTCTCCACACCCACTCTGTCGATGATCCTCAGTATAAGGAACAGCCTCTCCAAACCCACTCTATCGAGGGTCCTCAGTATAGAGAACAGCCACTCCACACCCACTCTATCGAGGGTTCTCAGTTTTGGAACAGCCTCTCCACACCCACTCCATCGATGATCCTCAGTTTAGGGAAGAGCCTCTCCACACCCACTCTATCGATGATCCTCAGTTTTATGAACAGCCTCTCCACCCCAACTCTATCGAGGATCCTCAGTATAGGGAAGAGCCTCTCCACACCCACTCTATCGATAATCCTCAATATATGGAACAGCCTCTCCACACCCACTCTATCGATGATCCTCAGTATAGGGAAGAGCCTCTCCACACCCACTCTATCGATGATCCTCAGTATAGGCAACAGGCTCTCCACACACACTCTATCGAGGATCCTCAGTATAGGGAAGAGCCTCTCCACACACACTCTATCAATGATCTTCATTATAGGGAACAGCCTCTCCACACGCACTCTATCGATGATCCTCAGTATAGGGAACAGCCTCTCCACACCCAATCTATTGATGATCCTCAGTATAGGGAAGAGCCTCTCCACACGCACTCAATCAAAGATCCTCAGTATAGGGAACAGCCTCTCCACACCCACTCTAATGATGATCCTCAGTATAGGGAAGAGCCTCTCCACACGAACCCAATCAAAGATCCTCAGTATAGGGAACAGCCTCTCCACAACAACTCTATCGATGATCCTCAGTATAGTGAAAAGACTCTCCACTCCAAATCTATCGATGATCCTCAGTGTACGGAAGAGCCTCTCCACACGCACCCAATCAAAGATCCTCAGTAGAGGAAAGAGCCTCTCCACACCCACTCTATCGATGATCCTCAGTATAGGCAACAGTCTCTCCACACAAACTCTATCGAGGATCCTCAGTATAGGGAAGAGCCTCTCCACGCAAACCCAATCAAAGATCCTTAGTATAGGGAACAGCCTCTCCACAACCACTCCATCGATGATCCTCAGTATAGGGAACAGCCTGTCTATACCCACTCTATCGAGATTCCTCAGTCTAGGGAACAGCCTCTCCACACCCACTCTGTCGATGATCCTCAGTATAAGGAACAGCCTCTCCAAACCCACTCTATCGAGGGTCCTCAGTATAGAGAACAGCCACTCCATACCCACTCTATCGAGGGTTCTCAGTTTTGGAACAGCCTCTCCACACCCACTCCATCGATGATCCTCAGTTTAGGGAAGAGCCTCTCCACACCCACTCTATCGATGATCCTCAGTTTTATGAACAGCCTCTCCACCCCAACTCTATCGAGGATCCTCAGTATAGGGAAGAGCCTCTCCACACCCACTCTATCGATAATCCTCAATACATGGAACAGCCTCTCCACACCCACTCTATCGATGATCCTCAGTATAGGCAACAGGCTCTCCACACACACTCTATCGAGGATCCTCAGTATAGGGAAGAGCCTCTCCACACCCACTCTACCAGTGATCGTCAGTATAAGGAACAGCCTCTCCACACCCACTCTATCGATGATCCTCAGTATAGGGACGAGCATCTCCACACGCACTCAATCAAAGATCCTCAGTATAGGGAACAGCCTCTCCACACCCACTCTAATGATGATCCTCAGTATAGGGAAGAGCCTCTCCACACGAACCCAATCAAAGATCCTCAGTATAGGGAACAGCCTCTCCACAACCACTCTATCGATGATCCTCAGTACAGGGAAAAGACTCTCCACTCCCAATCTATCGATGATCCTCAGTGTACGGAAGAGCCTCTCCACACGCACCCAATCAAAGATACTCAGTCGAGGGAAGAGCCTCTCCACCCCCACTCTATCGATGATCCTCAGTATAGGGAACAGCCTCTCCACAACCACTCTATCGATGATCCTCAGTACAGGGAAAAGACTCTCCACAAGCACTCTATCGATGATCCTCAGTATAGGGAAGAGCCTCTCCACACACACACAATCAAAGTTCCTCAGTATAGCGAACAGCCTCTCCACACCCACTCAATCGAGGATCCTCAGTTTAGGGAACAGCCTCTCCGCACCCCCTCTATCTACTATCCTCAGTATGGAGAATAGCCTCTCCACACCCAATCTATCGAGTATCCTCAGTATAGGGAACAGCCTCTCCACACCCAATCTAACGATAATCCTCAGTATAAGGAGCAGCCTATTCACACCCACTCTATCGATGATCCTCAGTATAGGGAACAGCCTCTCCACACCCACTCTGCCGAGGTTCCTCAGTATAGCGAACAGCCTCTCCACACCCACTCTATCAATGATCCTCAGTATACGGAGCAGCCTCTCCACACCCAATCTATGGAGTATCCTCAGTATAGGGAACAGCCTCTCCACACCCAATCTACCAATCATCCTCAGTATACGGAGCAGCCTCTCCACACCCACTCTATCGAGGATCCTCAGTATGGGGAACAGCCTCTCCGCACCCCCTCTATCTATGATCCTCAGTATGGGGAAGAGCCTCTCCACACTCAATCTATCGAGTATCCTCAGTATAGGGAACAGCCTCTCCACACCCAATCTAATGATAATCCTCAGTATAAGGAGCAGCCTATTCACACCCACTCTATCGATGATCCTCAGTATACGGAACAGCCTCTCCACACACAGTCTATCGAGGTTCCTCAGTATGGGGAACAAACTCTCTACACCAAATCTATCGAGCATCCTCAGTATAGAGAACAGCCTCTCCACACCCCCTCTATCGATGATCCTCAGTATGGGGAACAGCCTCTCCACATCCAATCTATCGAGGATCCTCCGCAAAGGGAACAGCCTCTCTGCACCCACTCTATCGATGATCCTCAGTATAGGGAACAGCCTTTCCACACCCAATCTATGGAGTATCCTCAGTATAGTGAACAGCCACTCCACACCCAATCTACCAATCATCCTCAGTACATACAGCAGCCTCTCCACACCCACTCTATCGATGATCGTCAGTATAGGGAACAATCTCTCCACACGCACCCAATCAAAGATCCTCAGTAGACGGAAGAGCCTCTGCACACCCACTCTATCGATGATCCTCAGTATAGGCAACAGGCTCTCCACACACACTCTATCGAGGATCCTCAGTATAGGGAAGAGCCTCTCCACACCCACTCTATCAATGATCCTCAGTATAGGGAACAGCCTCACCACACCCATTCTAATGATGATCCTCAGTATAGGGAAGAGCCTCTCCACACGAACCCAATCAAAGATCCTCAGTATAGGGAACAGCCTCTCCACAACAACTCTATCGATGATCCTCAGTATAGGGAAAAGACTCTCCACACCCACTCTATCGATAATCCTCAATATATGGAACAGCCTCTCCACACCCACTCTATCGATGATCCAAGTATAGGCAACAGGCTCTCCACACACACTCTATCGAGGATGCTCAGTATAGGGAAGAGCCTCTCCACACCCACTCTACCAGTGATCGTCAGTATAAGGAACAGTCTCTCCACACCCACTCTATCGATGATCCTCAGTATAGGGAACAGCCTCTCCACACGCAATCTATCGATGATCCTCAATATAGGGAAGAGCATCTCCACACGCACTCAATCAAAGATCCTCAGTATAGGGAACAGCCTTTCCACACCCAATTTATGGAGTATCCTCAGTATAGTGAACAGCCACTCCACACCCAATCTACCAATCATCCTCAGTGCATACAGCAGCCTCTCCACACCCACTCTATCGATGATCGTCAGTATAGGGAACAATCTCTCCACACGCACCCAATCAAAGATCCTCAGTAGAGGGAAGAGCCTCTCCACACCCACTCTATCGATGATCCTCAGTATAGGCAACAGGCTCTCCACACACACTCTATCGAGGATCCTCAGTATAGGGAAGAGCCTCTCCACACCCACTCTACCAGTGATCGTCAGTATAAGGAACAGCCTCTCCACACCCACTCTATCGATGATCCTCAGTATAGGGACGAGCATCTCCACACGCACTCAATCAAAGATCCTCAGTATAGGGAACAGCCTCTCCACACCCACTCTAATGATGATCCTCAGTATAGGGAAGAGCCTCTCCACACGAACCCAATCAAAGAT
Organism: Mobula birostris; assembly: GCF_030028105.1. Lineage (NCBI taxonomy): Eukaryota > Metazoa > Chordata > Chondrichthyes > Myliobatiformes > Myliobatidae > Mobula > Mobula birostris. Next base: position 24,723 of record NW_027278303.1, read on the forward strand.
CCTCAGTATAGGGAACAGCCTCTCCACAACCACTCTATCGATGATCCTCAGTACAGGGAAAAGACTCTCCACTCCCAATCTATCGATGATCCTCAGTGTACGGAAGAGCCTCTCCACACGCACCCAATCAAAGATACTCAGTCGAGGGAAGAGCCTCTCCACCCCCACTCTATCGATGATCCTCAGTATAGGGAACAGCCTCTCCACAACCACTCTATCGATGATCCTCAGTACAGGGAAAAGACTCTCCACACACACTCTATCGAGGATCATCAGTACAGGGAAGAGCCTCTCCACACAAACCCAATCAAAGTTCCTCATGATAGGAAACAGCCTCTCCACAAGCACTCTATCGATGATCCTCAGTATAGGGAAGAGCCTCTCCACACACACACAATCAAAGTTCCTCAGTATAGCGAACAGCCTCTCCACACCCACTCAATCGAGGATCCTCAGTTTAGGGAACAGCCTCTCCGCACCCCCTCTATCTACTATCCTCAGTATGGAGAATAGCCTCTCCACACCCAATCTATCGAGTATCCTCAGTATAGGGAACAGCCTCTCCACACCCAATCTAACGATAATCCTCAGTATAAGGAGCAGCCTATTCACACCCACTCTATCGATGATCCTCAGTATAGGGAACAGCCTCTCCACACCCACTCTGCCGAGGTTCCTCAGTATAGCGAACAGCCTCTCCACACCCACTCTATCAATGATCCTCAGTATAGGGAAGAGCCTCTCCACACCCACTCCATCGATGTTCCTCAGTATAGGGAACAGCCTCTCCACACCCACTCTGCCGAGGTTCCTCAGTATAGCGAACAGCCTCTCCACACCCACTCTATCGATGATCCTCTGTATAGGGAACAGCCTCTACACACCGAATCTAACGATGATCCTCTGTATAGGGAACAGCCTCTACACACCGAATCTAACGATGATCCTCAGTATAGGGAACAGCCTTTCCACACCCAATCTATGGAGTATCCTCAGTATAGTGAACAGCCACTCCACACCCAATCTACCAATCATCCTCAGTACATACAGCAGCCTCTCCACACCCACTCTATCGATGATCGTCAGTATAGGTAACAATCTCTCCACACGCACCCAATCAAAGATCCTCAGTAGAGGGAAGAGCCTCTGCACACCCACTCTATCGATGATCCTCAGTATAGGCAACAGGCTCTCCACACACACTCTATCGAGGATCCTCAGTATAGGGAAGAGCCTCTCCACACCCACTCTATCAATGATCCTCAGTATAGGGAACAGCCTCTCCACACCCATTCTAATGATGATCCCCAGTATAGGGAAGAGCCTCTCCACACGAACCCAATCAAAGATCCTCAGTATAGGGAACAGCCTCTCCACAACAACTCTATCGATGATCCTCAGTATAGGGAAAAGACTCTCCACACCCACTCTATCGATAATCCTCAATATATGGAACAGCCTCTCCACACCCACTCTATCGATGATCCTCAGTATAGGCAACAGGCTCTCCACACACACTCTATCGAGGATGCTCAGTATAGGGAAGAGCCTCTCCACACCCACTCTACCAGTGATCGTCAGTATAAGGAACAGTCTCTCCACACCCACTCTATCGATGATCCTCAGTATAGGGAACAGCCTCTCCACACGCAATCTATCGATGATCCTCAATATAGGGAAGAGCATCTCCACACGCACTCAATCAAAGATCCTCAGTATAGGGAACAGCCTTTCCACACCCAATTTATGGAGTATCCTCAATATAGTGAACAGCCACTCCACACCCAATCTACCAATCATCCTCAGTGCATACAGCAGCCTCTCCACACCCACTCTATCGATGATCGTCAGTATAGGGAACAATCTCTCCACACGCACCCAATCAAAGAACCTCAGTAGAGGGAAGAGCCTCTCCACACCCACTCTATCGATGATCCTCAGTATAGGCAACAGGCTCTCCACACACACTCTATCGAGGATCCTCAGTATAGGGAAGAGCCTCTCCACACCCACTCTATCAATGATCTTCCGTATAGGGAACAGCCTCTCCACACCACCTCTCTCGATGATCCTCAGTATAGGGAACAGCCTCTCCACACCCAATCTATTGATGATCCTCAGTATAGGGAACAGCCTCTCCACACCCATTCTAATGATGATCCTCAGTATAGGGAAGAGCCTCTCCACACGAACCCAATCGAAGATCCTCAGTATAGGGAACAGCCTCTCCACAACAACTCTATCGATGATCCTCAGTATAGGGAAAAGACTCTCCACTCCCAATCTATCGATGGTCCTCAGTGTACGGAAGAGCCTCTCCACACGCACCCAATCAAAGATCCTCAGTAGAGGGAAGAGCCTCTCCACACCCACTCTAACGATGATCCTCAGTATAGGCAACAGTCTCTCCACACAAACTCTATCGAGGGTCCTCAGTATAGGGAAGAGCCTCTCCACGCAAACCCAATCAAAGATCCTTAGTATAGGGAACAGCCTCTCCACAACCACTCCATCGATGATCCTCAGTATAGGGAACAGCCTGTCTACACCCACTCTATCGAGATTCCTCAGTCTAGGGAACAGCCTCTCCACACCCACTCTATCGAGGGTCCTCAGTATAGAGAACAGCCACTCCACACCCACTCTATCGAGGGTCCTCAGTTTTGGAACAGCCTCTCCACACCCACTCCATCGATGATCCTCAGTTTAGGGAAGAGCCTCTCCACACCCACTCTATCGATGATCCTCAGTTTTATGAACAGCCTCTCCACCCCAACTCTATCGAGGATCCTCAGTATAGGGAAGAGCCTCTCCACACCCACTCTATCGATAATCCTCAATATATGGAACAGCCTCTCCACACCCACTCTATCGATGATCCTCAGTATAGGCAACAGGCTCTCCACACACACTCTATCGAGGATCCTCAGTATAGGGAAGAGCCTCTCCACACCCACTCTACCAGTGATCGTCAGTATAAGGAACAGCCTCTCCACACCCACTCTATCGATGATCCTCAGTATAGGGAACAGCCTCTCCACACGCAATCTATCGATGATCCTCAATATAGGGAAGAGCATCTCCACACGCACTCAATCAAAGATCCTCAGTATAGGGAACAGCCTTTCCACACCCAATTTATGGAGTATCCTCAGTATAGTGAACAGCCACTCCACACCCAATCTACCAATCATCCTCAGTGCATACAGCAGCCTCTCCACACCCACTCTATCGATGATCGTCAGTATAGGGAACAATCTCTCCACACGCACCCAATCAAAGATCCTCAGTAGAGGGAAGAGCCTCTCCACACCCACTCTATCGATGATCCTCAGTATAGGCAACAGGCTCTCCACACACACTCTATCGAGGATCCTCAGTATAGGGAAGAGCCTCTCCACACCCACTCTATCAATGATCTTCCGTATAGGGAACAGCCTCTCCACACCCACTCTATCGATGATGCTCAGTATAGGGAACAGCCTCTCCACACCCAATCTATTGATGATCCTCAGTATAGGGAAGAGCCTCTCCACACGCACTCAATCAAAGATCCTCAGTATAGGGAACAGGCTCTCCACACCCACTCTAATGATGATCCTCAGTATAGGGAAGAGCCTCTCCACACGTACCCAATCAAAGATCCTCAGTATAGGGAACAGCCTCTCCACACCCACTCTATCGATGATCCTCAGTATAGGGAAAAGACTCTCCACTCCCAATCTATCGATGATCCTCAGTGTACGGAAGAGCCTCTCCACACGCACCCAATCAAAGATCCTCAGTAGAGGGAAGAGCCTCTCCACACCCACTCTATCGATGATCCTCAGTATAGGCAACAGTCTCTCCACACAAACTCTATCGAGGATCCTCAGAAAAGGGAAGAGCCTCTCCACGCAAACCCAATCAAAGATCCTTAGTATAGGGAACAGCCTCTCCACAACCACCCATCGATGATCCTCAGTATAGGGAACAGCCTGTCTACACCCACTCTATCAAGATTCCTCAGTCTAGGGAACAGCCTCTCCACACACACTCTGTCGATGATCCTCAGAATAAGGAACAGCCTCTCCAAACCCACTCTATCGAGGGTCCTCAGTATAGAGAACAGCCACTCCACACCCACTCTATCGAGGGTCCTCAGTTTTGGAACAGCCTCTCCACACCCACTCCATCGATGATCCTCAGTTTAGGGAAGAGCCTCTCCACACCCACTCTATCGATGATCCTCAGTTTTATGAACAGCCTCTCCATCCCAACTCTATCGAGGATCCTCAGTATAGGGAAGAGCCTCTCCACACCCACTCTATCGATGATCCTCAATATATGGAACAGCCTCTCCACACCCACTCTATCGATGATCCTCAGTATAGGCAACAGGCTCTCCACACACACTCTATCGAGGATCCTCAGTATAGGGAACAGCCTCTCCACACCCACTCTATCGATGATCCTCAGTATAGGGAACAGCCTCTCCACACCCAATCTATCGATGATCCTCAGAATAGGGAAGAGCATCTCCACACGCACTCAATCAAAGATCCTCAGTATAGGGAACAGCCTCTCCACACCCACTCTAATGATGATCCTCAGCACAGGGAAGAGCCTCTCCACACGAACCCAATCAAAGATCCTCAGTATAGGGAACAGCCTCTCCACAACCACTCTATCGATGATCCTCAGTATAGGGAAAAGACTCTCCACTCCCAATCTATCGATGATCCTCAGTGTACGGAAGAGCCTCTCCACACGAACCCAATCAAAGATACTCAGTCGAGGGAAGAGCCTCTCCACCCCCACTCTATCGATGATCCTCAGTATAGGCAACAGTCTCTCCACACACACTCTATCGAGGATCATCAGTGCAGGGAAGAGCCTCTCCACACAAACCCAATCAAAGTTCCTCAGTATAGGGAACAGCCTCTCCACAACCACTCTATCGATGATCCTCAGTATAGGGAAGAGCTTCTCCACACACACACAATCAAAGATCCTCAGTATAGCGAACAACCTCTCGCACACCCACTCAATCGAGGATCCTCAGTTTAGGGAACAGCCTCTCCGCACCCCCTCTATCTACTATCCTCAGTATGGAGAATAGCTTCTCCACACCCAATCTATCGAGTATCCTCAGTATAGGGAACAGCCTCTCCACACCCAATATCACTTTCATCCTCAGTATAAGGAGCAGCCTATTCACACCCACTCTATCGATGATCCTCAGTATACGGAACAGCATCTCCACACACAGTCTATCAAGGTTCCTCAGTATGGGGAACAAACTCTCTACACCCAATCTATCGAGCATCCTCAGTATAGGGAACAGCCTCTCCACACCCCCTCTATCGATGATCCTCAGTATGGGGAACAGCCTCTCCACATCCAATCTATCGAGGATCCTCCGCAAAGGGAACAGCCTCTCTGCACCCACACTATCGATGATCCTCAGTATAGGGAACAGCCTTTCCACACCCAATCTATGGAGTATCCTCAGTATAGTGAACAGCCACTCCACACCCAATCTACCAATCATCCTCAGTACATACAGCAGCCTCTCCACACCCACTCTATCGATGATCGTCAGTATAGGGAACAATCTCTCCACACGCACCCAATCAAAGATCCTCAGTAGAGGGAAGAGCCTCTCCACACCCACTCTATCGATGATCCTCAGTATAGGCAACAGGCTCTCCACACACACTCTATCGAGGATCCTCAGTATAGGGAAGAGCCTCTCCACACCCACTCTATCAATGATCTTCCGTATAGGGAACAGCCTCTCCACACCCACTCTATCGATGATACTCAGTATAGGGAACAGCCTCTCCACACCCAATCTATTGATGATCCTCAGTATAGGGAAGAGCCTCTCCACACGCACTCAATCAAAGATCCTCAGTATAGGGAACAGGCTCTCCACACCCACTCTAATGATGATCCTCAGTATAGGGAAGAGCCTCTCCACACGTACCCAATCAAAGATCCTCAGTATAGGGAACAGCCTCTCCACACCCACTCTATCGATGATCCTCAGTATAGGGAAAAGACTCTCCACTCCCAATCTATCGATGATCCTCAGTGTACGGAAGAGCCTCTCCACACGCACCCAATCAAAGATCCTCAGTAGAGGGAAGAGCCTCTCCACACCCACTCTATCGATGATCCTCAGTATAGGCAACAGTCTCTCCACACAAACTCTATCGAGGATCCTCAGAAAAGGGAAGAGCCTCTCCACGCAAACCCAATCAAAGATCCTTAGTATAGGGAACAGCCTCTCCACAACCACTCCATCGATGATCCTCAGTATAGGGAACAGCCTGTCTACACCCACTCTATCAAGATTCCTCAGTCTAGGGAACAGCCTCTCCACACACACTCTGTCGATGATCCTCAGTATAAGGAACAGCCTCTCCAAACCCACTCTATCGAGGGTCCTCAGTATAGAGAACAGCCACTCCACACCCACTCTATCGAGGGTCCTCAGTTTTGGAACAGCCTCTCCACACCCACTCCATCGATGATCCTCAGTTTAGGGAAGAGCCTCTCCACACCCACTCTATCGATGATCCTCAGTTTTATGAAAAGCCTCTCCATCCCAACTCTATCGAGGATCCTCAGTATAGGGAAGAGCCTCTCCACACCCACTCTATCGATGATCCTCAATATATGGAACAGCCTCTCCACACCCACTCTATCGATGATCCTCAGTATAGGCAACAGGCTCTCCACACACACTCTATCGAGGATCCTCAGTATAGGGAAGAGCCTCTCCACACCCACTCTACCAGTGATCGTCAGTATAGGGAACAGCCTCTCCACACCCACTCTATCGATGATCCTCAGTATAGGGAACAGCCTCTCCACACCCAATCTATCGATGATCCTCAGAATAGGGAAGAGCATCTCCACACGCACTCAATCAAAGATCCTCAGTATAGGGAACAGCCTCTCCACACCCACTCTAATGATGATCCTCAGTATAGGGAAGAGCCTCTCCACACGAACCCAATCAAAGATCCTCAGTATAGGGAACAGCCTCTCCACAACCACTCTATCGATGATCCTCAGTATAGGGAAAAGACTCTCCACTCCCAATCTATCGATGATCCTCAGTGTACGGAAGAGCCTCTCCACACGCACCCAATCAAAGATACTCAGTCGAGGGAAGAGCCTCTCCACCCCCACTCTATCGATGATCCTCAGTATAGGCAACAGTCTCTCCACACACACTCTATCGAGGATCATCAGTACAGGGAAGAGCCTCTCCACACAAACCCAATCAAAGTTCCTCAGTATAGGGAACAGCCTCTCCACAACCACTCTATCGATGATCCTCAGTATAGGGAAGAGCTTCTCCACACACACACAATCAAAGATCCTCAGTATAGCGAACAACCTCTCCACACCCACTCAATCGAGGATCCTCAGTTGAGGGAACAGCCTCTCCGCACCCCCTCTATCTACTATCCTCAGTATGGAGAATAGCTTCTCCACACCCAATCTATCGAGTATCCTCAGTATAGGGAACAGCCTCTCCACACCCAATATCACTTTCATCCTCAGTATAAGGAGCAGCCTATTCACACCCACTCTATCGATGATCCTCAGTATACGGAACAGCCTCTCCACACACAGTCTATCAAGGTTCCTCAGTATGGGGAACAAACTCTCTACACCCAATCTATCGAGCATCCTCAGTATAGGGAACAGCCTCTCCACACCCCCTCTATCGATGATCCTCAGTATGGGGAACAGCCTCTCCACATCCAATCTATCGAGGATCCTCCGCAAAGGGAACAGCCTCTCTGCACCCACACTATCGATGATCCTCAGTATAGGGAACAGCCTTTCCACACCCAATCTATGGAGTATCCTCAGTATCGTGAACAGCCACTCCACACCCAATCTACCAATCATCCTCAGTACATACAGCAGCCTCTCCACACCCACTCTATCGATGATCGTCAGTATAGGGAACAATCTCTCCACACGCACCCAATCAAAGATCCTCAGTAGAGGGAAGAGCCTCTCCACACCCACTCTACCGATGATCCTCAGTATAGGCAACAGGCTCTCCACACACACTCTATCGAGGATCCTCAGTATAGGGAAGAGCTTCTCCACACCCACTCTATCAATGATCTTCATTATAGGGAACAGCCTCTCCACACCCACTCTATCGATGATCCTCAGTATAGGGAACAGCCTCTCCACACCCAATCTATTGATGATCCTCAGTATAGGGAAGAGCCTCTCCACACGCACTCAATCAAAGATCCTCAGTATAGGGAACAGCCTCTCCACATCCACTCTAATGATGATCCTCAGTATAGGGAAGAGCCTCTCCACACGAACCCAATCAAAGATCCTCAGTATAGGGAACAGCCTCTCCACAACAACTCTATCGATGATCCTCAGTATAGGGAAAAGACTCTCCACTCCCAATCTATCGATGATCCTCAGTGTACAGAAGAGCCTCTCCACACGCACCCAATCAAAGATCCTCAGTAGAGGAAAGAGCCTCTCCACACCCACTCTATCGATGATCCTCAGTATAGGCAACAGTCTCTCCACACAAACTCTATCGAGGATCCTCAGTACAGGGAAGAGCCTCTCCACGCAAACCCAATCAAAGATCCTTAGTATAGGGAACAGTCTCTCCACAACCACTCCATCGATGATCCTCAGTATAGGGAACAGCCTGTCTACACCCACTCTATCGAGATTCCTCAGTCTAGGGAACAGCCTCTCCACACCCACTCTGTCGATGATCCTCTGTATAAGGAACAGCCTCTCCAAACCCACTCTATCGAGGGTCCTCAGTACAGAGAACAGCCACTCCACACCCACTCTATCGAGGGTCCTCAGTTTTGGAACAGCCTCTCCACACCCACTCCATCGATGATCCTCAGTTTAGGGAAGAGCCTCTCCACACCCACTCTATCGATGATCCTCAGTTTTATGAACAGCCTCTCCACCCCAACTCTATCGAGGATCCTCAGTATAGGGAAGAGCCTCTCCACACCCACTCTATCGATGATCCTCAATATATGGAACAGCCTCTCCACACCCACTCTATCGATGATCCTCAGTATAGGCAACAGGCTCTCCACACACACTCTATCGAGGATCCTCAGTATAGGGAAGAGCCTCTCCACACCCACTCTACCAGTGATCGTCAGTATAGGGAACAGCCTCTCCACACCCACTCTATCGATGATCCTCAGTATAGGCAACAGGCTCTCCACTCCCAATCTGTCGAGGATCCTCAGTGTACGGAAGAGCCTCTCCACACGCACCCAATCAAAGATCCTCAGTAGAGGAAAGAGCCTCTCCACACCCACTCTATCGATGATCCTCAGTATAGGGAACAGCCTCTCCACACCCAATCTATTGATGATCCTCAGTATAGGGAAGAGCCTCTCCACACGCACTCAATCAAAGATCCTCAGTATAGGGAACAGCCTCTCCACACAAACTCTATCGAGGATCCTCAGTATAGGGAAGAGCCTCTCCACGCAAACCCAATCAAAGATCCTTAGTATAGGGAACAGCCTCTCCACAACCACTCCATCGATGATCCTCAGTATAGGCAACAGGCTCTCCACACACACTCTATCGAGGATCCTCAGTATAGGGAAGAGCCTCTCCACACCCACTCTACCAGTGATCGTCAGTATAAGGAACAGCCTCTCCACACCCACTCTATCGATGATCCTCAGTAAAGGGAACAGCCTCTCCACACGCAATCTATCGATGATCCTCAGTATAGGGAAGAGCATCTCCACACGCACTCAATCAAAGATCCTCAGTATAGGGAACAGCCTCTCCACACCCACTCTAATGATGATCCTCAGTATAGGGAAGAGCCTCTCCACACGAACCCAATCAAAGATCCTCAGTATAGGGAACAGCCTCTCCACAACCACTCTATCGATGATCCTCAGTACAGGGAAAAGACTCTCCACTCCCAATCTATCGATGATCCTCAGTGTACGGAAGAGCCTCTCCACACGCACCCAATCAAAGATACTCAGTCGAGGGAAGAGCCTCTCCACCCCCACTCTATCGATGATCTTCAGTATAGGCAACAGTCTCTCCACACACACTCTATCGAGGATCATCAGTACAGGGAAGAGCCTCTCCACACAAACCCAATCAAAGTTCCTCATGATAGGGAACACCCTCTCCACAAGCACTCTATCGATGATCCTTAGTATAGGGAAGAGCCTCTCCACACACACACAATCAAATATCCTCAGTATAGCGAACAGCCTCTCCACACCCACTCAATCGAGGATCCTCAGTTTAGGGAACAGCCTCTCCGCACCCCCTCTATCTACTATCCTCAGTATGGAGAATAGCCTCTCCACACCCAATCTATCGAGTATCCTCAGTATAGGGAACAGCCTCTCCACACCCAATCTAACGATAATCCTCAGTATAAGGAGCAGCCTATCACACCCACTCTGTCGATGATCCTCAGTATAGGGAACAGCCTCTCCACACCCACTCTGCCGTGGTTCCTCAGTATAGCGAACAGCCTCTCCACACACACTCTATCAATGATCCTCAGTATAGGGAAGAGCCTCTCCACACCCACTCCATCGATGTTCCTCAGTATAGGGAACAGCCTCTCCACACCCACTCTGCCGAGGTTCCTCAGTATAGCGAGCAGCCTCTCCACACCCACTCTATCAATGATCCTCAGTATAGGGAAGAGCCTCTCCACACCCACACTATCGATGATCCTCAGTATAGGGAACAGCCTCTCCACACCGAATCTAACGATGATCCTCAGTATAGGGAACAGCCTCTCCACACGCACCCATTCAAAGATACTCAGTATAGGCAACAGCCTCTCCACACCCACTCTATTGATGATCCTCAGTATAGGGAACAGCCGCTCCACACCCCCTCTATCAATGATCCACAGTATAGGGAACAGCCTCTCCACACCCCCTCTATCAATGATCCTCAGTATGGGGAACAGCCTCTCCACCTCCAAAGTATCGAGTATCCTCCGTATAGGGAACAGCCTCTCCACACGCACCCAATCAAAGATCCTCAGTAGAGGGAAGAGCCTCTCCACCCCCACACTAACGATGATCCTCAGTATAGAGAACAGCCTCTCCGCACCCCCTCTATCTATGATCCTCAGTATGGGGAATAGCCTCTCCACACCCAATCTATCGAGTATCCTCAGTATAGGGAACAGCCTCTCCACACCCAATCTAATGATAATCCTCAGTATAAGGAGCAGCCTATTCACACCCACTCTATCGATGATCCTCAGTATACGGAACAGCCTCTCCACACACATTCTATCGAGGTTCCTCAGTATGGGGAACAAACTCTCTACACCAAATCTATCGAGCATCCTCAGTATAGAGAACAGCCTCTCCACACCCCCTCTATCGATGATCCTCAGTATGGGGAACAGCCTCTCCACATCCAATCTATCGAGGATCTTCCGCAAAGGGAACAGCCTCTCTGCACCCACTCTATCGATGATCCACAGTATAGGGAACAGCCTTTCCACACCCAATCTATGGAGTATCCTCAGTATAGTGAACAGCCACTCCACACCCAATCTACCAATCATCCTCAGTACATACAGCAGCCTCTCCACACCCACTCTATCGATGATCGTCAGTATAGGGAACAATCTCTCCACACGCACCCAATCAAAGATCCTCAGTAGAGGGAAGAGCCTCTCCACACCCACTCTATCGATGATCCTCAGTATAGGCAACAGGCTCTCCACACACACTCTATCGAGGATCCTCAGTATAGGGAAGAGCCTCTCCACACCCACTCTATCAATGATCCTCAGTATAGGGAACAGCCTCTCCACACCCACTCTAATGATGATCCTCAGTATAGGGAAGAGCCTCTCCACACGAACCCAATCAAAGATCCTCAGTATAGGGAACAGCCTCTCCACAACAACTCTATCGATGATCCTCAGTATAGGGAAAAGACTCTCCACTCCCAATCTATCGATGATCCTCAGTGTACGGAAGAGCCTCTCCACACGCACCCAATCAAAGATCCTCAGTAGAGGGAAGAGCCTCTCCACACCCACTCTATCGATGATCCTCAGTATAGGCAACAGTCTCTCCACACAAACTCTATCGAGGGTCCTCAGTATAGGGAAGAGCCTCTCCACGCAAACCCAATCAAAGATCCTTAGTATAGGGAACAGCCTCTCCACAACCACTCCATCGATGATCCTCAGTATAGGGAACAGCCTGTCTACACCCACTCTATCGAGATTCCTCAGTCTAGGGATCAGCCTCTCCACACCCACTCTATCGAGGGTCCTCAGTATAGAGAACAGCCACTCCACACCCACTCTATCGAGGGTCCTCAGTTTTGGAACAGCCTCTCCACACCCACTCCATCGATGATCCTCAGTTTAGGGAAGAGCCTCTCCACACCCACTCAATCGATGATCCTCAGTTTTATGAACAGCCTCTCCACCCCAACTCTATCGAGGATCCTCAGTATAGTGAAGAGCTTCTCCACACCCACTCTATCGATAATCCTCAATATATGGAACAGCCTCTTCACACACACTCTATCGAGGATCCTCAGTATAGGGAAGAGCCTCTCCACACCCACTCTACCAGTGATCGTCTGTATAAGGAACAGCCTCTCCACACCCACTCTATCGATGATCCTCAGTATAGGGAACAGCCTCTCCACACGCAATCTATCGATGATCCTCAATATAGTGAAGAGCATCTGCACACGCACTCAATCAAAGATCCTCAGATAGGGAACAGCCTCTCCACACCCACTCTAATGATCATCCTCAGTATAGGGAAGAGCCTCTCCACACGAACCCAATCAAAGATCCTCAGTATAGGGAACAGCCTTTCCACATTCAATCTATGGAGTATCCTCTGTATAGTGAACAGCCACTCCACACCCAATCTACCAATCATCCTCAGTACATACAGCAGCCTCTCCACACCCACTCTATCGATGATCGTCAGCATAGGGAACAATCTCTCCACACGCACCCAATCAAAGATCCTCAGTAGAGGGAAGAGCGTCTCCACACCCACTCTATCGATGATCCTCAGTATAGGCAACAGGCTCTCCACACACACTCTCTCGAGGATCCTCAGTATAGGGAAGAGCCTCTCCACACCCACTCTATCAATGATCTTCCGTATAGGGAACAGCCTCTCCACACCCACTCTATCGATGATCCTCAGTATAGGGAACAGCCTCTCCACACCCAATCTATTGATGATCCTCAGTATAGGGAAGAGCCTCTCCACACGCACTCAATCAAAGATCCTCAGTATAGGGAACAGGCTCTCCACACCCACTCTAATGATGATCCTCAGTATAGGGAAGAGCCTCTCCACACGAACCCAATCAAAGATCCTCAGTATAGGGAACAGCCTCTCCACACCCACTCTATCGATGATCCTCAGTATAGGGAAAAGACTCTCCACTCCCAATCTATCGATGATCCTCAGTGTACGGAAGAGCCTCTCCACACGCACCCAATCAAAGATCCTCAGTAGAGGGAAGAGCCTCTCCACACCCACTCTATCGATGATCCTCAGTATAGGCAACCGTCTCTCCACACAAACTCTATCGAGGATCCTCAGTATAGGGAAGAGCCTCTCCACGCAAACCCAATCAAAGATCCTTAGTATAGGGAACAGTCTCTCCACAACCACTCCATCGATGATCCTCAGTATAGGGAACAGCCTGTCTACACCCACTCTATCGAGATTCCTCAGTCTAGGGAACAGCCTCTCCACACCCACTCTATCGAGGGTCCTCAGTATAGAGAACAGCCACTCCACACCCACTCTGTGGAGGGTCCTCAGTTTTGGAACAGCCTCTCCACACCCACTCCATCGATGATCCTCAGTTTAGGGAAGAGCCTCTCCACACCCACTCTATCGATGATCCTCAGTTTTATGAACAGCCTCTCCACCCCAACTCTATCGAGGATCCTCAGTATAGGGAAGAGCCTCTCCACACCCACTCTATCGATAATCCTCAATATATGGAACAGCCTCTCCACACCCACTCTATCGATGATCCTCAGTATAGGCAACAGGCTCTCCACACACACTCTATCGAGGATCCTCAGTATAGGGAAGAGCCTCTCCACACCCACTCTACCAGTGATCGTCAGTATAAGGAACAGCCTCTCCACACCCACTCTATCGATGATCCTCAGTATAGGGAACAGCCTCTCCACACGCAATCTATCGATGATCCTCAATATAGTGAAGAGCATCTCCACACGCACTCAATCAAAGATCCTCAGATAGGGAACAGCCTCTCCACACCCACTCTAATGATGATCCTCAGTATAGGGAAGAGCCTCTCCACACGAACCCAATCAAAGATCCTCAGTATAGGGAACAGCCTTTCCACACCCAATCTATGGAGTATCCTCAGTATAGTGAACAGCCACTCCACACCCAATCTACCAATCATCCTCAGTACATACAGCAGCCTCTCCACACCCACTCTATCGATGATCGTCAGCATAGGGAACAATCTCTCCACACGCACCCAATCAAAGATCCTCAGTAGAGGGAAGAGCCTCTCCACACCCACTCTATCGATGATCCTCAGTATAGGCAACAGGCTCTCCACACACACTCTCTCGAGGATCCTCAGTATAGGGAAGAGCCTCTCCACACCCACTCTATCAATGATCTTCCGTATAGGGAACAGCCTCTCCACACCCACTCTTTCGATGATCCTCAGTATAGGGAACAGCCTCTCCACACCCAATCTATTGATGATCCTCAGTATAGGGAAGAGCCTCTCCACACGCACTCAATCAAAGATCCTCAGTATAGGGAACAGGCTCTCCACACCCACTCTAATGATGATCCTCAGTATAGGGAAGAGCCTCTCCACACGAACCCAATCAAAGATCCTCAGTATAGGGAACAGCCTCTCCACACCCACTCTATCGATGATCCTCAGTGTACGGAAGAGCCTCTCCACACGCACCCAATCAAAGATCCTCAGTAGAGGGAAGAGCCTCTCCACACCCACTCTATCGATGATCCTCAGTATAGGCAACCGTCTCTCCACACACACTCTATCGAGGATCCTCAGTATAGGGAAGAGCCTCTCCACACCCACTCTACCAGTGATCGTCAGTATAAGGAACAGCCTCTCCACACCCACTCTATCGATGATCCTCAGTATAGGGAACAGCCTCTCCACACGTAATCTATCGATGATCCTCAATATAGTGAAGAGCATCTCCACACGCACTCAATCAAAGATCCTCAGATAGAGAACAGCCTCTCCACACCCACTCTAATGATGATCCTCAGTATAGGGAAGAGCCTCTCCACACGAACCCAATCAAAGATCCTCAGTATAGGGAACAGCCTTTCCACACCCAATCTATGGAGTATCCTCAGTATAGTGAACAGCCACTCCACACCCAATCTACCAATCATCCTCAGTACATACAGCAGCCTCTCCACACCCACTCTATCGATGATCGTCAGCATAGGGAACAATCTCTCCACACGCACCCAATCAAAGATCCTCAGTAGAGGGAAGAGCCTCTCCACACCCACTCTATCGATGATCCTCAGTATAGGCAACAGGCTCTCCACACACACTCTCTCGAGGATCCTCAGTATAGGGAAGAGCCTCTCCACACCCACTCTATCGATGATCTTCCGTATAGGGAACAGCCTCTCCACACCCACTCTATCGATGATCCTCAGTATAGGGAACAGCCTCTCCACACCCAATCTATTGATGATCCTCAGTATAGGGAAGAGCCTCTCCACACGCACTCAATCAAAGATCCTCAGTATAGGGAACAGGCTCTCCACACCCACTCTATCGATGATCCTCAGTATAGGGAAAAGACTCTCCACTCCCAATCTATCGATGATCCTCAGTGTACGGAAGAGCCTCTCCACACGCACCCAATCAAAGATCCTCAGTAGAGGGAAGAGCCTCTCCGTACCCACTCTATCGATGATCCTCAGTATAGGCAACAGTCTCTCCACACAAACTCTATCGAGGATCCTCAGAAAAGGGAAGAGCCTCTCCACGCAAACCCAATCAAAGATCCTTAGTATAGGGAACAGCCTCTCCACAACCACTCCATCGATGATCCTCAGTATAGGGAACAGCCTGTCTACACCCACTCTATCGATGATCCACAGTATAGGGAACAGCCTTTCCACACCCAATCTATGGAGTATCCTCAGTATAGTGAACAGCCACTCCACACCCAATCTACCAATCATCCTCAGTACATACAGCAGCCTCTCCACACCCACTCTATCGATGATCGTCAGTATAGGGAACAATCTCTCCACACGCACCCAATCAAAGATCCTCAGTAGAGGGAAGAGCCTCTCCACACCCACTCTATCGATGATCCTCAGTATAGGCAACAGGCTCTCCACACACACTCTCTCGAGGATCCTCAGTGTAGGGAAGAGCCTCTCCACACCCACTCTATCAATGATCCTCAGTATAGGGAACAGCCTCTCCACACCCACTCTAATGATGATCCTCAGTATAGGGAAGAGCCTCTCCACACGAACCCAATCAAAGATCCTCAGTATAGGGAACAGCCTCTCCACAACAACTCTATCGATGATCCTCAGTATAGGGAAAAGACTCTCCACTCCCAATCTATCGATGATCCTCAGTGTACGGAAGAGCCTCTCCACACGCACCCAATCAAAGATCCTCAGTAGAGGGAAGAGCCTCTCCACACCCACTCTATCGATGATCCTCAGTATAGGCAACAGTCTCTCCACACAAACTCTATCGAGGGTCCTCAGTATAGGGAAGAGCCTCTCCACGCAAACCCAATCAAAGATCCTTAGTATAGGGAACAGCCTCTCCACAACCACTCCATCGATGATCCTCAGTATAGGGAACAGCCTGTCTACACCCACTCTATCGAGATTCCTCAGTCTAGGGAACAGCCTCTCCACACCCACTCTATCGAGGGTTCTCAGTATAGAGAACAGCCACTCCACACCCACTCTATCGAGGGTCCTCAGTTTTGGAACAGCCTCTCCACACCCACTCCATCGATGATCCTCAGTTTAGGGAAGAGCCTCTCCACACCCACTCTATCGATGATCCTCAGTTTTATGAACAGCCTCTCCACCCCAACTCTATCGAGGATCCTCAGTATAGGGAAGAGCCTCTCCACACCCACTCTATCGATAATCCTCAATATATGGAACAGCCTCTCCACACCCACTCTATCGATGATCCTCACTATAGGCAACAGGCTCTCCACACACTCTCTATCGAGGATCCTCAGTATAGGGAAGAGCCTCTCCACACCCACTCTACCAGTGATCGTCAGTATAAGGAACAGCCTCTCCACACCCACTCTATCGATGATCCTCAGTATAGGGAACAGCCTCTCCACACGCAATCTATCGATGATCCTCAATATAGTGAAGAGCATCTCCACACGCACTCAATCAAAGATCCTCAGATAGGGAACAGCCTCTCCACACCCACTCTAATGATGATCCTCAGTATAGGGAAGAGCCTCTCCACACGAACCCAATCAAAGATCCTCAGTATAGGGAACAGCCTTTCCACACCCAATCTATGGAGTATCCTCAGTATAGTGAACAGCCACTCCACACCCAATCTACCAATCATCCTCAGTACATACAGCAGCCTCTCCACACCCACTCTATCGATGATCGTCAGCATAGGGAACAATCTCTCAACACGCACCCAATCAAAGATCCTCAGTAGAGGGAAGAGCCTCTCCACACCCACTCTATCGATGATCCTCAGTATAGGCAACAGGCTCTCCACACACACTCTCTCGATGATCCTCAGTATAGGGAAGAGCCTCTCCACACCCACTCTATCAATGATCTTCCGTATAGGGAACAGCCTCTCCACACCCACTCTATCGATGATCCTCAGTATAGGGAACAGCCTCTCCACACCCAATCTATTGATGATCCTCAGTATAGGGAAGAGCCTCTCCACACGCACTCAATCAAAGATCCTCAGTATAGGGAACAGCCTCTCCACACCCACTCTAATGATGATCCTCAGTATAGGGAAGAGCCTCTCCACACGAACCCAATCAAAGATCCTCAGTATAGGGAACAGCCTCTCCACAACAACTCTATCGATGATCCTCAGTATAGGGAAAAGACTCTCCACTCCCAATCTATCGATGATCCTCAGTGTACGGAAGAGCCTCTCCACACGCACCCAATCAAAGATCCTCAGTAGAGGGAAGAGCCTCTCCACACCCACTCTATCGATGATCCTCAGTATAGGCAACAGTCTCTCCACACAAACTCTATCGAGGATCCTCAGAAAAGGGAAGAGCCTCTCCACGCAAACCCAATCAAAGATCCTTAGTATAGGGAACAGCCTCTCCACAACCACTCCATCGATGATCCTCAGTATAGGGAACAGCCTGTCTACACCCACTCTATCGAGATTCCTCAGTCTAGGGAACAGCCTCTCCACACACACTCTGTCGATGATCCTCAGTATAAGGAACAGCCTCTCCAAACCCACTCTATCGAGGGTCCTCAGTATAGAGAACAGCCACTCCACAGCCACTCTATCGAGGGTCCTCAGTTTTGGAACAGCCTCTCCACACCCACTCCATCGATGATCCTCAGTTTAGGGAAGAGCCTCTCCACACCCACTCTATCGATGATCCTCAGTTTTATGAACAGCCTCTCCACCCCAACTCTATCGAGGATCCTCAGTATAGGGAAGAGCCTCTCCACACCCACTCTATCGATGATCCTCAATATATGGAACAGCCTCTCCACACCCACTCTATCGATGATCCTCAGTATAGGCAACAGGCTCTCCACATACACTCTATCGAGGATCCTCAGTATAGGGAAGAGCATCTCCACACCCACTCTGCCAGTGATCGTCAGTATAGGGAACAGCCTCTCCACACCCACTCTATCGATGATCCTCAGAATAGGGAACAGCCTCTCCACACCCAATCTATCGATGATCCTCAGTATAGGGAAGAGCATCTCCACACGCACTCAATCAAAGATCCTCAGTATAGGGAACAGCCTCTCCACACCCACTCTAATGATGATCCTCAGTATAGGGAAGAGCCTCTCCACACGAACCCAATCAAAGATCCTCAGTATAGGGAACAGCCTCTCCACAACCACTCTATCGATGATCCTCAGTATAGGGAAAAGACTCTCCACACCCAATCTATCGATGATCCTCAGTGTACGGAAGAGCCTCTCCACACGCACCCAATCAAAGATACTCAGTCGAGGGAAGAGCCTCTCCACCCCCTCTCTATCGATGATCCTCAGTATAGGCAACAGTCTCTCCACACACACTCTATCGAGGATCATCAGTACAGGGAAGAGCCTCTCCACACAAACCCAATCAAAGTTCCTCAGTATAGGGAACAGCCTCTCCACAACCACTCTATCGATGATCCTCAGTATAGGGAAGAGCCTCTCCACACCCACTCTATCAATGATCCTCAGTATAGGGAACAGCCTCTCCACACCCACTCTAATGATGATCCTCAGTATAGGGAAGAGCCTCTCCACACGAACCCAATCAAAGATCCTCAGTATAGGGAACAGCCTCTCCACAACAACTCTATCGATGATCCTCAGTATAGGGAAAAGTCTCTCCACTCCCAATCTATCGATGATCCTCAGTGTACGGAAGAGCCTCTCCACACGCACCCAATCAAAGATCCTCAGTAGAGGGAAGAGCCTCTCCACACCCACTCTATCGATGATCCTCAGTATAGGCAACAGTCTCTCCACACAAACTCTATCGAGGGTCCTCAGTATAGGGAAGAGCCTCTCCACGCAAACCCAATCAAAGATCCTTAGTATAGGGAACAGCCTCTCCACAACCACTCCATCTATGATCCTCAGTATAGGGAACAGCCTGTCTACACCCACTCTATCGAGATTCCTCAGTCTAGGGAACAGCCTCTCCACACCCACTCTATCGAGGGTCCTCAGTATAGAGAACAGCCACTCCACACCCACTCTATCGAGGGTCCTCAGTTTTGGAACAGCCTCTCCACACCCACTCCATCGATGATCCTCAGTTTAGGGAAGAGCCTCTCCACACCCACTCTATCGATGATCCTCAGTTTTATGAACAGCCTCTCCACCCCAACTCTATCGAGGATCCTCAGTATAGGGAAGAGCCTCTCCACACCCACTCTATCGATAATCCTCAATATATGGAACAGCCTCTCCACACCCACTCTATCGATGATCCTCAGTATAGGCAACAGGCTCTCCACACACACTCTATCGAGGATCCTCAGTATAGGGAAGAG
The DNA here is from genome assembly GCF_030028105.1 of Mobula birostris. Lineage (NCBI taxonomy): Eukaryota > Metazoa > Chordata > Chondrichthyes > Myliobatiformes > Myliobatidae > Mobula > Mobula birostris. The sequence continues at coordinate 45,067 of NW_027278303.1, forward strand.
CCTCTCCACACCCACTCTACCAGTGATCGTCAGTATAAGGAACAGCCTCTCCACTCCCACTCTATCGATGATCATCAGTATAGGGAACAGCCTCTCCACACGCAATCTACCGATGATCCTCAATATAGTGAAGAGCATCTCCACACGCACTCAATCAAAGATCCTCAGATAGGGAACAGCCTCTCCACACCCACTCTAATGATGATCCTCAGTATAGGGAAGAGCCTCTCCACACGAACCCAATCAAAGATCCTCAGTATAGGGAACAGCCTTTCCACACCCAATCTATGGAGTATCCTCAGTATAGTGAACAGCCACTCCACACCCAATCTACCAATCATCCTCAGTACATACAGCAGCCTCTCCACACCCACTCTATCGATGATCGTCAGCATAGGGAACAATCTCTCCACACGCACCCAATCAAAGATCCTCAGTAGAGGGAAGAGCCTCTCCACACCCACTCTATCGATGATCCTCAGTATAGGCAACAGGCTCTCCACACACACTCTCTCGAGGATCCTCAGTATAGGGAAGAGCCTCTCCACACCCACTCTATCAATGATCTTCCGTATAGGGAACAGCCTCTCCACACCCACTCTATCGATGATCCTCAGTATAGGGAACAGCCTCTCCACACCCAATCTATTGATGATCCTCAGTATAGGGAAGAGCCTCTCCACACGCACTCAATCAAAGATCCTCAGTATAGGGAACAGGCTCTCCACACCCACTCTAATGATGATCCTCAGTATAGGGAAGAGCCTCTCCACACGAACCCAATCAAAGATCCTCAGTATAGGGAACAGACTCTCCACACCCACTCTATCGATGATCCTCAGTATAGGGAAAAGACTCTCCATTCCCAATCTATCGATGATCCTCAGTGTACGGAAGAGCCTCTCCACACGCACCCAATCAAAGATCCTCAGTAGAGGGAAGAGCCTCTCCACACCCACTCTATCGATGATCCTCAGTATAGGCAACAGTCTCTCCACACAAACTCTATCGAGGATCCTCAGAAAAGGGAAGAGCCTCTCCACGCAAACCCAATCAAAGATCCTTAGTATAGGGAACAGCCTCTCCACAACCACTCCATCGATGATCCTCAGTATAGGGAACAGCCTGTCTACACCCACTCTATCGATGATCCACAGTATAGGGAACAGCCTTTCCACACCCAATCTATGGAGTATCCTCAGTATAGTGAACAGCCACTCCACACCCAATCTACCAATCATCCTCAGTACATACAGCAGCCTCTCCACACCCACTCTATCGATGATCGTCAGTATAGGGAACAATCTCTCCACACGCACCCAATCAAAGATCCTCAGTAGAGGGAAGAGCCTCTCCACACCCACTCTATCGATGATCCTCAGTATAGGCAACAGGCTCTCCACACACACTCTCTCGAGGATCCTCAGTATAGGGAAGAGCCTCTCCACACCCACTCTATCAATGATCCTCAGTATAGGGAACAGCCTCTCCACACCCACTCTAATGATGATCCTCAGTATAGGGAAGAGCCTCTCCACACGAACCCAATCAAAGATCCTCAGTATAGGGAACAGCCTCTCCACAACAACTCTATCGATGATCCTCAGTATAGGGAAAAGACTCTCCACTCCCAATCTATCGATGATCCTCAGTGTACGGAAGAGCCTCTCCACACGCACCCAATCAAAGATCCTCAGTAGAGGGAAGAGCCTCTCCACACCCACTCTATCGATGATCCTCAGTATAGGCAACAGTCTCTCCACACAAACTCTATCGAGGGTCCTCAGTATAGGGAAGAGCCTCTCCACGCAAACCCAATCAAAGATCCTTAGTATAGGGAACAGCCTCTCCACAACCACTCCATCGATGATCCTCAGTATAGGGAACAGCCTGTCTACACCCACTCTATCGAGATTCCTCAGTCTAGGGAACAGCCTCTCCACACCCACTCTATCGAGGGTCCTCAGTATAGAGAACAGCCACTCCACACCCACTCTATCGAGGGTCCTCAGTTTTGGAACAGCCTCTCCACACCCACTCCATCGATGATCCTCAGTTTAGGGAAGAGCCTCTCCACACCCACTCTATCGATGATCCTCAGTTTTATGAACAGCCTCTCCACCCCAACTCTATCGAGGATCCTCAGTATAGGGAAGAGCCTCTCCACACCCACTCTATCGATAATCCTCAATATATGGAACAGCCTCTCCACACCCACTCTATCGATGATCCTCACTATAGGCAACAGGCTCTCCACACACACTCTATCGAGGATCCTCAGTATAGGGAAGAGCCTCTCCACACCCACTCTACCAGTGATCGTCAGTATAAGGAACAGCCTCTCCACACCCACTCTATCGATGATCCTCAGTATAGGGAACAGCCTCTCCACACGCAATCTATCGATGATCCTCAATATAGTGAAGAGCATCTCCACACGCACTCAATCAAAGATCCTCAGATAGGGAACAGCCTCTCCACACCCACTCTAATGATGATCCTCAGTATAGGGAAGAGCCTCTCCACACGAACCCAATCAAAGATCCTCAGTATAGGGAACAGCCTTTCCACACCCAATCTATGGAGTATCCTCAGTATAGTGAACAGCCACTCCACACCCAATCTACCAATCATCCTCAGTACATACAGCAGCCTCTCCACACCCACTCTATCGATGATCGTCAGCATAGGGAACAATCTCTCCACACGCACCCAATCAAAGATCCTCAGTAGAGGGAAGAGCCTCTCCACACCCACTCTATCGATGATCCTCAGTATAGGCAACAGGCTCTCCACACACACTCTCTCGAGGATCCTCAGTATAGGGAAGAGCCTCTCCACACCCACTCTATCAATGATCTTCCGTATAGGGAACAGCCTCTCCACACCCACTCTATCGATGATCCTCAGTATAGGGAACAGCCTCTCCACACCCAATCTATTGATGATCCTCAGTATAGGGAAGAGCCTCTCCACACGCACTCAATCAAAGATCCTCAGTATAGGGAACAGGCTCTCCACACCCACTCTAATGATGATCCTCAGTATAGGGAAGAGCCTCTCCACACGAACCCAATCAAAGATCCTCAGTATAGGGAACAGACTCTCCACACCCACTCTATCGATGATCCTCAGTATAGGGAAAAGACTCTCCATTCCCAATCTATCGATGATCCTCAGTGTACGGAAGAGCCTCTCCACACGCACCCAATCAAAGATCCTCAGTAGAGGGAAGAGCCTCTCCACACCCACTCTATCGATGATCCTCAGTATAGGCAACAGTCTCTCCACACAAACTCTATCGAGGATCCTCAGAAAAGGGAAGAGCCTCTCCACGCAAACCCAATCAAAGATCCTTAGTATAGGGAACAGCCTCTCCACAACCACTCCATCGATGATCCTCAGTATAGGGAACAGCCTGTCTACACCCACTCTATCGATGATCCACAGTATAGGGAACAGCCTTTCCACACCCAATCTATGGAGTATCCTCAGTATAGTGAACAGCCACTCCACACCCAATCTACCAATCATCCTCAGTACATACAGCAGCCTCTCCACACCCACTCTATCGATGATCGTCAGTATAGGGAACAATCTCTCCACACGCACCCAATCAAAGATCCTCAGTAGAGGGAAGAGCCTCTCCACACCCACTCTATCGATGATCCTCAGTATAGGCAACAGGCTCTCCACACACACTCTCTCGAGGATCCTCAGTATAGGGAAGAGCCTCTCCACACCCACTCTATCAATGATCCTCAGTATAGGGAACAGCCTCTCCACACCCACTCTAATGATGATCCTCAGTATAGGGAAGAGCCTCTCCACACGAACCCAATCAAAGATCCTCAGTATAGGGAACAGCCTCTCCACAACAACTCTATCGATGATCCTCAGTATAGGGAAAAGACTCTCCACTCCCAATCTATCGATGATCCTCAGTGTACGGAAGAGCCTCTCCACACGCACCCAATCAAAGATCCTCAGTAGAGGGAAGAGCCTCTCCACACCCACTCTATCGATGATCCTCAGTATAGGCAACAGTCTCTCCACACAAACTCTATCGAGGGTCCTCAGTATAGGGAAGAGCCTCTCCACGCAAACCCAATCAAAGATCCTTAGTATAGGGAACAGCCTCTCCACAACCACTCCATCGATGATCCTCAGTATAGGGAACAGCCTGTCTACACCCACTCTATCGAGATTCCTCAGTCTAGGGAACAGCCTCTCCACACCCACTCTATCGAGGGTCCTCAGTATAGAGAACAGCCACTCCACACCCACTCTATCGAGGGTCCTCAGTTTTGGAACAGCCTCTCCACACCCACTCCATCGATGATCCTCAGTTTAGGGAAGAGCCTCTCCACACCCACTCTATCGATGATCCTCAGTTTTATGAACAGCCTCTCCACCCCAACTCTATCGAGGATCCTCAGTATAGGGAAGAGCCTCTCCACACCCACTCTATCGATAATCCTCAATATATGGAACAGCCTCTCCACACCCACTCTATCGATGATCCTCACTATAGGCAACAGGCTCTCCACACACACTCTATCGAGGATCCTCAGTATAGGGAAGAGCCTCTCCACACCCACTCTACCAGTGATCGTCAGTATAAGGAACAGCCTCTCCACACCCACTCTATCGATGATCCTCAGTATAGGGAACAGCCTCTCCACACGCAATCTATCGATGATCCTCAATATAGTGAAGAGCATCTCCACACGCACTCAATCAAAGATCCTCAGATAGGGAACAGCCTCTCCACACCCACTCTAATGATGATCCTCAGTATAGGGAAGAGCCTCTCCACACGAACCCAATCAAAGATCCTCAGTATAGGGAACAGCCTTTCCACACCCAATCTATGGAGTATCCTCAGTATAGTGAACAGCCACTCCACACCCAATCTACCAATCATCCTCAGTACATACAGCAGCCTCTCCACACCCACTCTATCGATGATCGTCAGCATAGGGAACAATCTCTCCACACGCACCCAATCAAAGATCCTCAGTAGAGGGAAGAGCCTCTCCACACCCACTCTATCGATGATCCTCAGTATAGGCAACAGGCTCTCCACACACACTCTCTCGATGATCCTCAGTATAGGGAAGAGCCTCTCCACACCCACTCTATCAATGATCTTCCGTATAGGGAACAGCCTCTCCACACCCACTCTATCGATGATCCTCAGTATAGGGAACAGCCTCTCCACACCCAATCTATTGATGATCCTCAGTATAGGGAAGAGCCTCTCCACACGCACTCAATCAAAGATCCTCAGTATAGGGAACAGGCTCTCCACACCCACTCTAATGATGATCCTCAGTATAGGGAAGAGCCTCTCCACACGAACCCAATCAAAGATCCTCAGTATAGGGAACAGCCTCTCCACACCCACTCTATCGATGATCCTCAGTATAGGGAAAAGACTCTCCACTCCCAATCTATCGATGATCCTCAGTGTACGGAAGAGCCTCTCCACACGCACCCAATCAAAGATCCTCAGTAGAGGGAAGAGCCTCTCCACACCCACTCTATCGATGATCCTCAGTATAGGCAACAGGCTCTCCACACACACTCTCTCGATGATCCTCAGTATAGGGAAGAGCCTCTCCACACCCACTCTATCAATGATCTTCCGTATAGGGAACAGCCTCTCCACACCCACTCTATCGATGATCCTCAGTATAGGGAACAGCCTCTCCACACCCAATCTATTGATGATCCTCAGTATAGGGAAGAGCCTCTCCACACGCACTCAATCAAAGATCCTCAGTATAGGGAACAGGCTCTCCACACCCACTCTAATGATGATCCTCAGTATAGGGAAGAGCCTCTCCACACGAACCCAATCAAAGATCCTCAGTATAGGGAACAGCCTCTCCACACCCACTCTATCGATGATCCTCAGTATAGGGAAAAGACTCTCCACTCCCAATCTATCGATGATCCTCAGTGTACGGAAGAGCCTCTCCACACGCACCCAATCAAAGATCCTCAGTAGAGGGAAGAGCCTCTCCACACCCACTCTATCGATGATCCTCAGTATAGGCAACAGTCTCTCCACACAAACTCTATCGAGGATCCTCAGTATAGGGAAGAGCATCTCCACACCCACTCTGCCAGTGATCGTCAGTATAGGGAACAGCCTCTCCACACCCACTCTATCGATGATCCTCAGAATAGGGAACAGCCTCTCCACACCCAATCTATCGATGATCCTCAGTATAGGGAAGAGCATCTCCACACGCACTCAATCAAAGATCCTCAGTATAGGGAACAGCCTCTCCACACCCACTCTAATGATGATCCTCAGTATAGGGAAGAGCCTCTCCACACGAACCCAATCAAAGATCCTCAGTATAGGGAACAGCCTCTCCACAACCACTCTATCGATGATCCTCAGTATAGGGAAAAGACTCTCCACACCCAATCTATCGATGATCCTCAGTGTACGGAAGAGCCTCTCCACACGCACCCAATCAAAGATACTCAGTCGAGGGAAGAGCCTCTCCACCCCCTCTCTATCGATGATCCTCAGTATAGGCAACAGTCTCTCCACACACACTCTATCGAGGATCATCAGTACAGGGAAGAGCCTCTCCACACAAACCCAATCAAAGTTCCTCAGTATAGGGAACAGCCTCTCCACAACCACTCTATCGATGATCCTCAGTATAGGGAAGAGCCTCTCCACACCCACTCTATCAATAATCCTCAGTATAGGGAACAGCCTCTCCACACCCACTCTAATGATGATCCTCAGTATAGGGAAGAGCCTCTCCACACGAACCCAATCAAAGATCCTCAGTATAGGGAACAGCCTCTCCACAACAACTCTATCGATGATCCTCAGTATAGGGAAAAGTCTCTCCACTCCCAATCTATCGATGATCCTCAGTGTACGGAAGAGCCTCTCCACACGCACCCAATCAAAGATCCTCAGTAGAGGGAAGAGCCTCTCCACACCCACTCTATCGATGATCCTCAGTATAGGCAACAGTCTCTCCACACAAACTCTATCGAGGGTCCTCAGTATAGGGAAGAGCCTCTCCACGCAAACCCAATCAAAGATCCTTAGTATAGGGAACAGCCTCTCCACAACCACTCCATCTATGATCCTCAGTATAGGGAACAGCCTGTCTACACCCACTCTATCGAGATTCCTCAGTCTAGGGAACAGCCTCTCCACACCCACTCTATCGAGGGTCCTCAGTATAGAGAACAGCCACTCCACACCCACTCTATCGAGGGTCCTCAGTTTTGGAACAGCCTCTCCACACCCACTCCATCGATGATCCTCAGTTTAGGGAAGAGCCTCTCCACACCCACTCTATCGATGATCCTCAGTTTTATGAACAGCCTCTCCACCCCAACTCTATCGAGGATCCTCAGTATAGGGAAGAGCCTCTCCACACCCACTCTATCGATAATCCTCAATATATGGAACAGCCTCTCCACACCCACTCTATCGATGATCCTCAGTATAGGCAACAGGCTCTCCACACACACTCTATCGAGGATCCTCAGTATAGGGAAGAGCCTCTCCACACCCACTCTACCAGTGATCGTCAGTATAAGGAACAGCCTCTCCACTCCCACTCTATCGATGATCATCAGTATAGGGAACAGCCTCTCCACACGCAATCTACCGATGATCCTCAATATAGTGAAGAGCATCTCCACACGCACTCAATCAAAGATCCTCAGATAGGGAACAGCCTCTCCACACCCACTCTAATGATGATCCTCAGTATAGGGAAGAGCCTCTCCACACGAACCCAATCAAAGATCCTCAGTATAGGGAACAGCCTTTCCACACCCAATCTATGGAGTATCCTCAGTATAGTGAACAGCCACTCCACACCCAATCTACCAATCATCCTCAGTACATACAGCAGCCTCTGCACACCCACTCTATCGATGATCGTCAGCATAGGGAACAATCTCTCCACACGCACCCAATCAAAGATCCTCAGTAGAGGGAAGAGCCTCTCCACACCCACTCTATCGATGATCCTCAGTATAGGCAACAGGCTCTCCACACACACTCTCTCGAGGATCCTCAGTATAGGGAAGAGCCTCTCCACACCCACTCTATCAATGATCTTCTGTATAGGGAACAGCCTCTCCACACCCACTCTATCGATGATCCTCAGTATAGGGAACAGCCTCTCCACACCCAATCTATTGATGATCCTCAGTATAGGGAAGAGCCTCTCCACACGCACTCAATCAAAGATCCTCAGTATAGGGAACAGGCTCTCCACACCCACTCTAATGATGATCCTCAGTATAGGGAAGAGCCTCTCCACACGAACCCAATCAAAGATCCTCAGTATAGGGAACAGACTCTCCACACCCACTCTATCGATGATCCTCAGTATAGGGAAAAGACTCTCCATTCCCAATCTATCGATGATCCTCAGTGTACGGAAGAGCCTCTCCACACGCACCCAATCAAAGATCCTCAGTAGAGGGAAGAGCCTCTCCACACCCACTCTATCGATGATCCTCAGTATAGGCAACAGTCTCTCCACACAAACTCTATCGAGGATCCTCAGAAAAGGGAAGAGCCTCTCCACGCAAACCCAATCAAAGATCCTTAGTATAGGGAACAGCCTCTCCACAACCACTCCATCGATGATCCTCAGTATAGGGAACAGCCTGTCTACACCCACTCTATCGATGATCCACAGTATAGGGAACAGCCTTTCCACACCCAATCTATGGAGTATCCTCAGTATAGTGAACAGCCACTCCACACCCAATCTACCAATCATCCTCAGTACATACAGCAGCCTCTCCACACCCACTCTATCGATGATCGTCAGTATAGGGAACAATCTCTCCACACGCACCCAATCAAAGATCCTCAGTAGAGGGAAGAGCCTCTCCACACCCACTCTATCGATGATCCTCAGTATAGGCAACAGGCTCTCCACACACACTCTCTCGAGGATCCTCAGTATAGGGAAGAGCCTCTCCACACCCACTCTATCAATGATCCTCAGTATAGGGAACAGCCTCTCCACACCCACTCTAATGATGATCCTCAGTATAGGGAAGAGCCTCTCCACACGAACCCAATCAAAGATCCTCAGTATAGGGAACAGCCTCTCCACAACAACTCTATCGATGATCCTCAGTATAGGGAAAAGACTCTCCACTCCCAATCTATCGATGATCCTCAGTGTACGGAAGAGCCTCTCCACACGCACCCAATCAAAGATCCTCAGTAGAGGGAAGAGCCTCTCCACACCCACTCTATCGATGATCCTCAGTATAGGCAACAGTCTCTCCACACAAACTCTATCGAGGGTCCTCAGTATAGGGAAGAGCCTCTCCACGCAAACCCAATCAAAGATCCTTAGTATAGGGAACAGCCTCTCCACAACCACTCCATCGATGATCCTCAGTATAGGGAACAGCCTGTCTACACCCACTCTATCGAGATTCCTCAGTCTAGGGAACAGCCTCTCCACACCCACTCTATCGAGGGTCCTCAGTATAGAGAACAGCCACTCCACACCCACTCTATCGAGGGTCCTCAGTTTTGGAACAGCCTCTCCACACCCACTCCATCGATGATCCTCAGTTTAGGGAAGAGCCTCTCCACACCCACTCTATCGATGATCCTCAGTTTTATGAACAGCCTCTCCACCCCAACTCTATCGAGGATCCTCAGTATAGGGAAGAGCCTCTCCACACCCACTCTATCGATAATCCTCAATATATGGAACAGCCTCTCCACACCCACTCTATCGATGATCCTCACTATAGGCAACAGGCTCTCCACACACACTCTATCGAGGATCCTCAGTATAGGGAAGAGCCTCTCCACACCCACTCTACCAGTGATCGTCAGTATAAGGAACAGCCTCTCCACACCCACTCTATCGATGATCCTCAGTATAGGGAACAGCCTCTCCACACGCAATCTATCGATGATCCTCAATATAGTGAAGAGCATCTCCACACGCACTCAATCAAAGATCCTCAGATAGGGAACAGCCTCTCCACACCCACTCTAATGATGATCCTCAGTATAGGGAAGAGCCTCTCCACACGAACCCAATCAAAGATCCTCAGTATAGGGAACAGCCTTTCCACACCCAATCTATGGAGTATCCTCAGTATAGTGAACAGCCACTCCACACCCAATCTACCAATCATCCTCAGTACATACAGCAGCCTCTCCACACCCACTCTATCGATGATCGTCAGCATAGGGAACAATCTCTCCACACGCACCCAATCAAAGATCCTCAGTAGAGGGAAGAGCCTCTCCACACCCACTCTATCGATGATCCTCAGTATAGGCAACAGGCTCTCCACACACACTCTCTCGATGATCCTCAGTATAGGGAAGAGCCTCTCCACACCCACTCTATCAATGATCTTCCGTATAGGGAACAGCCTCTCCACACCCACTCTATCGATGATCCTCAGTATAGGGAACAGCCTCTCCACACCCAATCTATTGATGATCCTCAGTATAGGGAAGAGCCTCTCCACACGCACTCAATCAAAGATCCTCAGTATAGGGAACAGGCTCTCCACACCCACTCTAATGATGATCCTCAGTATAGGGAAGAGCCTCTCCACACGAACCCAATCAAAGATCCTCAGTATAGGGAACAGCCTCTCCACACCCACTCTATCGATGATCCTCAGTATAGGGAAAAGACTCTCCACTCCCAATCTATCGATGATCCTCAGTGTACGGAAGAGCCTCTCCACACGCACCCAATCAAAGATCCTCAGTAGAGGGAAGAGCCTCTCCACACCCACTCTATCGATGATCCTCAGTATAGGCAACAGTCTCTCCACACAAACTCTATCGAGGATCCTCAGAAAAGGGAAGAGCCTCTCCACGCAAACCCAATCAAAGATCCTTAGTATAGGGAACAGCCTCTCCACAACCACTCCATCGATGATCCTCAGTATAGGGAACAGCCTGTCTACACCCACTCTATCGAGATTCCTCAGTCTAGGGAACAGCCTCTCCACACACACTCTGTCGATGATCCTCAGTATAAGGAACAGCCTCTCCAAACCCACTCTATCGAGGGTCCTCAGTATAGAGAACAGCCACTCCACAGCCACTCTATCGAGGGTCCTCAGTTTTGGAACAGCCTCTCCACACCCACTCCATCGATGATCCTCAGTTTAGGGAAGAGCCTCTCCACTCCCACTCTATCGATGATCCTCAGTTTTATGAACAGCCTCTCCACCCCAACTCTATCGAGGATCCTCAGTATAGGGAAGAGCCTCTCCACACCCACTCTATCGATGATCCTCAATATATGGAACAGCCTCTCCACAACCACTCCATCGATGATCCTCAGTATAGGGAACAGCCTGTCTACACCCACTCTATCGATGATCCACAGTATAGGGAACAGCCTTTCCACACCCAATCTATGGAGTATCCTCAGTATAGTGAACAGCCACTCCACACCCAATCTACCAATCATCCTCAGTACATACAGCAGCCTCTCCACACCCACTCTATCGATGATCGTCAGTATAGGGAACAATCTCTCCACACGCACCCAATCAAAGATCCTCAGTAGAGGGAAGAGCCTCTCCACACCCACTCTATCGATGATCCTCAGTATAGGCAACAGGCTCTCCACACACACTCTCTCGAGGATCCTCAGTATAGGGAAGAGCCTCTCCACACCCACTCTATCAATGATCCTCAGTATAGGGAACAGCCTCTCCACACCCACTCTAATGATGATCCTCAGTATAGGGAAGAGCCTCTCCACACGAACCCAATCAAAGATCCTCAGTATAGGGAACAGCCTCTCCACAACAACTCTATCGATGATCCTCAGTATAGGGAAAAGACTCTCCACTCCCAATCTATCGATGATCCTCAGTGTACGGAAGAGCCTCTCCACACGCACCCAATCAAAGATCCTCAGTAGAGGGAAGAGCCTCTCCACACCCACTCTATCGATGATCCTCAGTATAGGCAACAGTCTCTCCACACAAACTCTATCGAGGGTCCTCAGTATAGGGAAGAGCCTCTCCACGCAAACCCAATCAAAGATCCTTAGTATAGGGAACAGCCTCTCCACAACCACTCCATCGATGATCCTCAGTATAGGGAACAGCCTGTCTACACCCACTCTATCGAGATTCCTCAGTCTAGGGAACAGCCTCTCCACACCCACTCTATCGAGGGTCCTCAGTATAGAGAACAGCCACTCCACACCCACTCTATCGAGGGTCCTCAGTTTTGGAACAGCCTCTCCACACCCACTCCATCGATGATCCTCAGTTTAGGGAAGAGCCTCTCCACACCCACTCTATCGATGATCCTCAGTTTTATGAACAGCCTCTCCACCCCAACTCTATCGAGGATCCTCAGTATAGGGAAGAGCCTCTCCACACCCACTCTATCGATAATCCTCAATATATGGAACAGCCTCTCCACACCCACTCTATCGATGATCCTCACTATAGGCAACAGGCTCTCCACACACACTCTATCGAGGATCCTCAGTATAGGGAAGAGCCTCTCCACACCCACTCTACCAGTGATCGTCAGTATAAGGAACAGCCTCTCCACACCCACTCTATCGATGATCCTCAGTATAGGGAACAGCCTCTCCACACGCAATCTATCGATGATCCTCAATATAGTGAAGAGCATCTCCACACGCACTCAATCAAAGATCCTCAGATAGGGAACAGCCTCTCCACACCCACTCTAATGATGATCCTCAGTATAGGGAAGAGCCTCTCCACACGAACCCAATCAAAGATCCTCAGTATAGGGAACAGCCTTTCCACACCCAATCTATGGAGTATCCTCAGTATAGTGAACAGCCACTCCACACCCAATCTACCAATCATCCTCAGTACATACAGCAGCCTCTCCACACCCACTCTATCGATGATCGTCAGCATAGGGAACAATCTCTCCACACGCACCCAATCAAAGATCCTCAGTAGAGGGAAGAGCCTCTCCACACCCACTCTATCGATGATCCTCAGTATAGGCAACAGGCTCTCCACACACACTCTCTCGATGATCCTCAGTATAGGGAAGAGCCTCTCCACACCCACTCTATCAATGATCTTCCGTATAGGGAACAGCCTCTCCACACCCACTCTATCGATGATCCTCAGTATAGGGAACAGCCTCTCCACACCCAATCTATTGATGATCCTCAGTATAGGGAAGAGCCTCTCCACACGCACTCAATCAAAGATCCTCAGTATAGGGAACAGGCTCTCCACACCCACTCTAATGATGATCCTCAGTATAGGGAAGAGCCTCTCCACACGAACCCAATCAAAGATCCTCAGTATAGGGAACAGCCTCTCCACACCCACTCTATCGATGATCCTCAGTATAGGGAAAAGACTCTCCACTCCCAATCTATCGATGATCCTCAGTGTACGGAAGAGCCTCTCCACACGCACCCAATCAAAGATCCTCAGTAGAGGGAAGAGCCTCTCCACACCCACTCTATCGATGATCCTCAGTATAGGCAACAGTCTCTCCACACAAACTCTATCGAGGATCCTCAGAAAAGGGAAGAGCCTCTCCACGCAAACCCAATCAAAGATCCTTAGTATAGGGAACAGCCTCTCCACAACCACTCCATCGATGATCCTCAGTATAGGGAACAGCCTGTCTACACCCACTCTATCGAGATTCCTCAGTCTAGGGAACAGCCTCTCCACACACACTCTGTCGATGATCCTCAGTATAAGGAACAGCCTCTCCAAACCCACTCTATCGAGGGTCCTCAGTATAGAGAACAGCCACTCCACAGCCACTCTATCGAGGGTCCTCAGTTTTGGAACAGCCTCTCCACACCCACTCCATCGATGATCCTCAGTTTAGGGAAGAGCCTCTCCACACCCACTCTATCGATGATCCTCAGTTTTATGAACAGCCTCTCCACCCCAACTCTATCGAGGATCCTCAGTATAGGGAAGAGCCTCTCCACACCCACTCTATCGATGATCCTCAATATATGGAACAGCCTCTCCACACCCACTCTATCGATGATCCTCAGTATAGGCAACAGGCTCTCCACATACACTCTATCGAGGATCCTCAGTATAGGGAAGAACATCTCCACACCCACTCTACCAGTGATCGTCAGTATAGGGAACAGCCTCTCCACACCCACTCTATCGATGATCCTCAGAATACGGAACAGCCTCTCCACACGCAATCTATCGATGATCCTCAGTATAGGGAAGAGCATCTCCACACGCACTCAATCAAATATCCTCAGTATAGGGAACAGCCTCTCCACACCCACTCTATCGATGATCCTCAGTATAGGGAAAAGACTCTCCACACCCAATCTATCGATGATCCTCAGTGTACGGAAGAGCCTCTCCACACGCACCCAATCAAAGATACTCAGTCGAGGGAAGAGCCTCTCCACCCCCTCTCTATCGATGATCCTCAGTATAGGCAACAGTCTCTCCACACACACTCTATCGAGGATCATCAGTACAGGGAAGAGCCTCTCCACACAAACCCAATCAAAGTTCCTCAGTATAGGGAACAGCCTCTCCACAACCACTCTATCGATGATCCTCAGTATAGGGAAGAGCCTCTCCACACCCACTCTATCAATGATCCTCAGTATAGGGAACAGCCTCTCCACACCCACTCTAATGATGATCCTCAGTATAGGGAAGAGCCTCTCCACACGAACCCAATCAAAGATCCTCAGTATAGGGAACAGCCTCTCCACAACAACTCTATCGATGATCCTCAGTATAGGGAAAAGACTCTCCACTCCCAATCTATCGATGATCCTCAGTGTACGGAAGAGCCTCTCCACACGCACCCAATCAAAGATCCTCAGTAGAGGGAAGAGCCTCTCCACACCCACTCTATCGATGATCCTCAGTATAGGCAACAGTCTCTCCACTCAAACTCTATCGAGGGTCCTCAGTATAGGGAAGAGCCTCTCCACGCAAACCCAATCAAAGATCCTTAGTATAGGGAACAGCCTCTCTACAACCACTCCATCGATGATCCTCTGTATAGGGAACAGCCTGTCTACACCCACTCTATCGAGATTCCTCAGTCTAGGGAACAGCCTCTCCACACCCACTCTATCGAGGGCCCTCAGTATAGAGAACAGCCACTCCACACCCACTCTGTCGAGGGTCCTCAGTTTTGGAACAGCCTCTCCACACCCACTCCATCGATGATCCTCAGTTTAGGGAAGAGCCTCTCCACACCCACTCTATCGATGATCCTCAGTTTTATGAACAGCCTCTCCACCCCAACTCTATCGAGGATCCTCAGTATAGGGAAGAGCCTCTCCACACCCACTCTATCGATAATCCTCAATATATGGAACAGCCTCTCCACACCCACTCTATCGATGATCCTCAGTATAGGCAACAGGCTCTCCACACACACTCTCTCGAGGATCCTCAGTATAGGGAAGAGCCTCTCCACACCCACTCTATCAATGATCCTCAGTATAGGGAACAGCCTCTCCACACCCACTCTAATGATGATCCTCAGTATAGGGAAGAGCCTCTCCACACGAACCCAATCAATGATCCTCAGTATAGGGAACAGCCTCTCCACAACAACTCTATCGATGATCCTCAGTATAGGGAAAAGACTCTCCACTCCCAATCTATCGATGATCCTCAGTGTACGGAAGAGCCTCTCCACACGCACCCAATCAAAGATCCTCAGTAGAGGGAAGAGCCTCTCCACACCCACTCTATCGATGATCCTCAGTATAGGCAACAGTCTCTCCACACAAACTCTATCGAGGGTCCTCAGTATAGGGAAGAGCCTCTCCACGCAAACCCAATCAAAGATCCTTAGTATAGGGAACAGCCTCTCCACAACCACTCCATCGATGATCCTCAGTATAGGGAACAGCCTGTCTACACCCACTCTATCGAGATTCCTCAGTCTAGGGAACAGCCTCTCCACACCCACTCTATCGAGGGTCCTCAGTATAGAGAACAGCCACTCCACACCCACTCTATCGAGGGTCCTCAGTTTTGGAACAGCCTCTCCACACCCACTCCATCGATGATCCTCAGTTTAGGGAAGAGCCTCTCCACACCCACTCTATCGATGATCCTCAGTTTTATGAACAGCCTCTCCACCCCAACTCTATCGAGGATCCTCAGTATAGGGAAGAGCCTCTCCACACCCACTCTATCGATAATCCTCAATATATGGAACAGCCTCTCCACACCCACTCTATCGATGATCCTCACTATAGGCAACAGGCTCTCCACACACACTCTATCGAGGATCCTCAGTATAGGGAAGAGCCTCTCCACACCCACTCTACCAGTGATCGTCAGTATAAGGAACAGCCTCTCCACACCCACTCTATCGATGATCCTCAGTATAGGGAACAGCCTCTCCACACGCAATCTATCGATGATCCTCAATATAGTGAAGAGCATCTCCACACGCACTCAATCAAAGATCCTCAGATAGGGAACAGCCTCTCCACACCCACTCTAATGATGATCCTCAGTATAGGGAAGAGCCTCTCCACACGAACCCAATCAAAGATCCTCAGTATAGGGAACAGCCTTTCCACACCCAATCTATGGAGTATCCTCAGTATAGTGAACAGCCACTCCACACCCAATCTACCAATCATCCTCAGTACATACAGCAGCCTCTCCACACCCACTCTATCGATGATCGTCAGCATAGGGAACAATCTCTCCACACGCACCCAATCAAAGATCCTCAGTAGAGGGAAGAGCCTCTCCACACCCACTCTATCGATGATCCTCAGTATAGGCAACAGGCTCTCCACACACACTCTCTCGATGATCCTCAGTATAGGGAAGAGCCTCTCCACACCCACTCTATCAATGATCTTCCGTATAGGGAACAGCCTCTCCACACCCACTCTATCGATGATCCTCAGTATAGGGAACAGCCTCTCCACACCCAATCTATTGATGATCCTCAGTATAGGGAAGAGCCTCTCCACACGCACTCAATCAAAGATCCTCAGTATAGGGAACAGGCTCTCCACACCCACTCTAATGATGATCCTCAGTATAGGGAAGAGCCTCTCCACACGAACCCAATCAAAGATCCTCAGTATAGGGAACAGCCTCTCCACACCCACTCTATCGATGATCCTCAGTATAGGGAAAAGACTCTCCACTCCCAATCTATCGATGATCCTCAGTGTACGGAAGAGCCTCTCCACACGCACCCAATCAAAGATCCTCAGTAGAGGGAAGAGCCTCTCCACACCCACTCTATCGATGATCCTCAGTATAGGCAACAGTCTCTCCACACAAACTCTATCGAGGATCCTCAGAAAAGGGAAGAGCCTCTCCACGCAAACCCAATCAAAGATCCTTAGTATAGGGAACAGCCTCTCCACAACCACTCCATCGATGATCCTCAGTATAGGGAACAGCCTGTCTACACCCACTCTATCGAGATTCCTCAGTCTAGGGAACAGCCTCTCCACACACACTCTGTCGATGATCCTCAGTATAAGGAACAGCCTCTCCAAACCCACTCTATCGAGGGTCCTCAGTATAGAGAACAGCCACTCCACAGCCACTCTATCGAGGGTCCTCAGTTTTGGAACAGCCTCTCCACACCCACTCCATCGATGATCCTCAGTTTAGGGAAGAGCTTCTCCACACCCACTCTATCGATGATCCTCAGTTTTATGAACAGCCTCTCCACCCCAACTCTATCGAGGATCCTCAGTATAGGGAAGAGCCTCTCCACACCCACTCTATCGATGATCCTCAATATATGGAACAGCCTCTCCACACCCACTCTATCGATGATCCTCAGTATAGGCAACAGGCTCTCCACATACACTCTATCGAGGATCCTCAGTATAGGGAAGAGCATCTCCACACCCACTCTACCAGTGATCGTCAGTATAGGGAACAGCCTCTCCACACCCACTCTATCGATGATCCTCAGAATACGGAACAGCCTCTCCACACGCAATCTATCGATGATCCTCAGTATAGGGAAGAGCATCTCCACACGCACTCAATCAAATATCCTCAGTATAGGGAACAGCCTCTCCACACCCACTCTAATGATGATCCTCAGTATAGGGAAGAGCCTCTCCACACGAACCCAATCAAAGATCCTCAGTATAGGGAACAGCCTCTCCACAACCACTCTATCGATGATCCTCAGTATAGGGAAAAGACTCTCCACACCCAATCTATCGATGATCCTCAGTGTACGGAAGAGCCTCTCCACACGCACCCAATCAAAGATACTCAGTCGAGGGAAGAGCCTCTCCACCCCCTCTCTATCGATGATCCTCAGTATAGGCAACAGTCTCTCCACACACACTCTATCGAGGATCATCAGTACAGGGAAGAGCCTCTCCACACAAACCCAATCAAAGTTCCTCAGTATAGGGAACAGCCTCTCCACAACCACTCTATCGATGATCCTCAGTATAGGGAAGAGCCTCTCCACACCCACTCTATCAATGATCCTCAGTATAGGGAACAGCCTCTCCACACCCACTCTAATGATGATCCTCAGTATAGGGAAGAGCCTCTCCACACGAACCCAATCAAAGATCCTCAGTATAGGGAACAGCCTCTCCACAACAACTCTATCGATGATCCTCAGTATAGGGAAAAGACTCTCCACTCCCAATCTATCGATGATCCTCAGTGTACGGAAGAGCCTCTCCACACGCACCCAATCAAAGATCCTCAGTAGAGGGAAGAGCCTCTCCACACCCACTCTATCGATGATCCTCAGTATAGGCAACAGTCTCTCCACTCAAACTCTATCGAGGGTCCTCAGTATAGGGAAGAGCCTCTCCACGCAAACCCAATCAAAGATCCTTAGTATAGGGAACAGCCTCTCTACAACCACTCCATCGATGATCCTCTGTATAGGGAACAGCCTGTCTACACCCACTCTATCGAGATTCCTCAGTCTAGGGAACAGCCTCTCCACACCCACTCTATCGAGGGCCCTCAGTATAGAGAACAGCCACTCCACACCCACTCTGTCGAGGGTCCTCAGTTTTGGAACAGCCTCTCCACACCCACTCCATCGATGATCCTCAGTTTAGGGAAGAGCCTCTCCACACCCACTCTATCGATGATCCTCAGTTTTATGAACAGCCTCTCCACCCCAACTCTATCGAGGATCCTCAGTATAGGGAAGAGCCTCTCCACACCCACTCTATCGATAATCCTCAATATATGGAACAGCCTCTCCACACCCACTCTATCGATGATCCTCAGTATAGGCAACAGGCTCTCCACACACACTCTATCGAGGATCCTCAGTATAGGGAAGAGCCTCTCCACACCCACTCTACCAGTGATCGTCAGTATAAGGAACAGCCTCTCCACACCCACTCTATCGATGATCCTCAGTATAGGGAACAGCCTCTCCACACGCAATCTATCGATGATCCTCAATATAGTGAAGAGCATCTCCACACGCACTCAATCAAAGATCCTCAGATAGGGAACAGCCTCTCCACACCCACTCTAATGATGATCCTCAGTATAGGGAAGAGCCTCTCCACACGAACCCAATCAAAGATCCTCAGTATAGGGAACAGCCTTTCCACACCCAATCTATGGAGTATCCTCAGTATAGTGAACAGCCACTCCACACCCAATCTAACAATCATCCTCAGTACATACAGCAGCCTCTCCACACCCACTCTATCGATGATCGTCAGCATAGGGAACAATCTCTCCACACGCACCCAATCAAAGATCCTCAGTAGAGGGAAGAGCCTCTCCACACCCACTCTATCGAAGATCCTCAGTATAGGCAACAGGCTCTCCACACACACTCTCTCGAGGATCCTCAGTATAGGGAAGAGCCTCTCCACACCCACTCTATCAATGATCTTCCGTATAGGGAACAGCCTCTCCACACCCACTCTATCGATGATCCTCAGTATAGGGAACAGCCTCTCCACACCCAATCTATTGATGATCCTCAGTCTAGGGAACAGCCTCTCCACACCCACTCTATCGAGGGCCCTCAGTATAGAGAACAGCCACTCCACACCCACTCTGTCGAGGGTCCTCAGTTTTGGAACAGCCTCTCCACACCCACTCCATCGATGATCCTCAGTTTAGGGAAGAGCCTCTCCACACCCACTCTATCGATGATCCTCAGTTTTATGAACAGCCTCTCCACCCCAACTCTATCGAGGATCCTCAGTATAGGGAAGAGCCTCTCCACACCCACTCTATCGATAATCCTCAATATATGGAACAGCCTCTCCACACCCACTCTATCGATGATCCTCAGTATAGGCAACAGGCTCTCCACACACACTCTATCGAGGATCCTCAGTATAGGGAAGAGCCTCTCCACACCCACTCTACCAGTGATCGTCAGTATAAGGAACAGCCTCTCCACACCCACTCTATCGATGATCCTCAGTATAGGGAACAGCCTCTCCACACGCAATCTATCGATGATCCTCAATATAGTGAAGAGCATCTCCACACGCACTCAATCAAAGATCCTCAGATAGGGAACAGCCTCTCCACACCCACTCTAATGATGATCCTCAGTATAGGGAAGAGCCTCTCCACACGAACCCAATCAAAGATCCTCAGTATAGGGAACAGCCTTTCCACACCCAATCTATGGAGTATCCTCAGTATAGTGAACAGCCACTCCACACCCAATCTAACAATCATCCTCAGTACATACAGCAGCCTCTCCACACCCACTCTATCGATGATCGTCAGCATAGGGAACAATCTCTCCACACGCACCCAATCAAAGATCCTCAGTAGAGGGAAGAGCCTCTCCACACCCACTCTATCGAAGATCCTCAGTATAGGCAACAGGCTCTCCACACACACTCTCTCGAGGATCCTCAGTATAGGGAAGAGCCTCTCCACACCCACTCTATCAATGATCTTCCGTATAGGGAACAGCCTCTCCACACCCACTCTATCGATGATCCTCAGTATAGGGAACAGCCTCTCCACACCCAATCTATTGATGATCCTCAGTATAGGGAAGAGCCTCTCCACACGCACTCAATCAAAGATCCTCAGTATAGGGAACAGGCTCTCCACACCCACTCTAATGATGATCCTCAGTATAGGGAAGAGCCTCTCCACACGAACCCAATCAAAGATCCTCAGTATAGGGAACAGCCTCTCCACACCCACTCTATCGATGATCCTCAGTATAGGGAAAAGACTCTCCATTCCCAATCTATCGATGATCCTCAGTGTACGGAAGAGCCTCTCCACACGCACCCAATCAAAGATCCTCAGTAGAGGGAAGAGCATCACCACACCCACTCTATCGATGATCCTCAGTATAGGCAACAGTCTCTCCACACAAACTCTATCGAGGATCCTCAGAAAAGGGAAGAGCCTCTCCACGCAAACCCAATCAAAGATCCTTTGTATAGGGAACAGCCTCTCCACAACCACTCCATCGATGATCCTCAGTATAGGGAACAGCCTGTCTACACCCACTCTATCGATGATCCACAGTATAGGGAACAGCCTTTCCACACCCAATCTATGGAGTATCCTCAGTATAGTGAACAGCCACTCCTCACCCAATCTACCAATCATCCTCAGTACATACAGCAGCCTCTCCACACCCACTCTATCGATGATCGTCAGTATAGGGAACAATCTCTCCACACGCACCCAATCAAAGATCCTCAGTAGAGGGAAGAGCCTCTCCACATCCACTCTATCGATGATCCTCAGTATAGGCAACAGGCTCTCCACACACACTCTATCGAGGATCCTCAGTATAGGGAAGAGCCTCTCCACACCCACTCTATCAATGATCCTCAGTATAGGGAACAGCCTCTCCACACCCACTCTAATGATGATCCTCAGTATAGGGAAGAGCCTCTCCACACGAACCCAATCAAAGTTCCTCAGTATAGGGAACAGCCTCTCCACAACAACTCTATCGATGATCCTCAGTATAGGGAAAAGACTCTCCACTCCCAATCTATCGATGATCCTCAGTGTACGGAAGAGCCTCTCCACACGCACCCAATCAAAGATCCTCAGTAGAGGGAAGAGCCTCTCCACACCCACTCTATCGATGATCCTCAGTATAGGCAACAGTCTCTCCACACAAACTCTATCGAGGGTCCTCAGTATAGGGAAGAGCCTCTCCACGCAAACCCAATCAAAGATCCTTAGTATAGGGAACAGCCTCTCCACAACCACTCCATCGATGATCCTCAGTATAGGGAACAGCCTGTCTACACCCACTCTATCGAGATTCCTCAGTCTAGGGAACAGCCTCTCCACACCCACTCTATCGAGGGTCCTCAGTATAGAGAACAGCCACTCCACACCCACTCTATCGAGGGTCCTCAGTTTTGGAACAGCCTCTCCACACCCACTCCATCGATGATCCTCAGTTTAGGGAAGAGCCTCTCCACACCCACTCCATCGATGATCCTCAGTTTTATGAACAGCCTCTCCACCCCAACTCTATCGAGGATCCTCAGTATAGGGAAGAGCCTCTCCACACCCACTCTATCGAGGGTCCTCAGTATAGAGAACAGCCACTCCACACCCACTCTATCGAGGGTCCTCAGTTTTGGAACAGCCTCTCCACACCCACTCTATCGAGGATCCTCAGTATAGGGAAGAGCCTCTCCACACCCACTCTATCGATAATCCTCAATATATGGAACAGCCTCTCCACACCCACTCTATCGATGATCCTCAGTATAGGCAACAGGCTCTCCACACACACTCTATCGAGGATCCTCAGTATAGGGAAGAGCCTCTCCACACCCACTCTACCAGTGATCGTCAGTATAAGGAACAGCCTCTCCACTCCCACTCTATCGATGATCATCAGTATAGGGAACAGCCTCTCCACACGCAATCTACCGATGATCCTCAATATAGTGAAGAGCATCTCCACACGCACTCAATCAAAGATCCTCAGATAGGGAACAGCCTCTCCACACCCACTCTAATGATGATCCTCAGTATAGGGAAGAGCCTCTCCACACGAACCCAATCAAAGATCCTCAGTATAGGGAACAGCCTTTCCACACCCAATCTATGGAGTATCCTCAGTATAGTGAACAGCCACTCCACACCCAATCTACCAATCATCCTCAGTACATACAGCAGCCTCTCCACACCCACTCTATCGATGATCGTCAGCATAGGGAACAATCTCTCCACACGCACCCAATCAAAGATCCTCAGTAGAGGGAAGAGCCTCTCCACACCCACTCTATCGATGATCCTCAGTATAGGCAACAGGCTCTCCACACACACTCTCTCGATGATCCTCAGTATAGGGAAGAGCCTCTCCACACCCACTCTATCAATGATCTTCCGTATAGGGAACAGCCTCTCCACACCCACTCTATCGATGATCCTCAGTATAGAGAACAGCCTCTCCACATCCAATCTATTGATGATCCTCAGTATAGGGAAGAGCCTCTCCACACGCACTCAATCAAAGATCCTCAGTATAGGGAACAGGCTCTCCACACCCACTCTAATGATGATCCTCAGTATAGGGAAGAGCCTCTCCACACGAACCCAATCAAAGATCCTCAGTATAGGGAACAGCCTCTCCACACCCACTCTATCGATGATCCTCAGTATAGGGAAAAGACTCTCCACTCCCAATCTATCGATGATCCTCAGTGTACGGAAGAGCCTCTCCACACGCACCCAATCAAAGATCCTCAGTAGAGGGAAGAGCCTCTCCACCCCCTCTCTATCGATGATCCTCAGTATAGGCAACAGTCTCTCCACACACACTCTATCGAGGATCATCAGTACAGGGAAGAGCCTCTCCACACAAACCCAATCAAAGTTCCTCAGTATAGGGAACAGCCTCTCCACAACCACTCTATCGATGATCCTCAGTATAGGGAAGAGCCTCTCCACACCCACTCTATCAATGATCCTCAGTATAGGGAACAGCCTCTCCACACCCACTCTAATGATGATCCTCAGTATAGGGAAGAGCCTCTCCACACGAACCCAATCAAAGATCCTCAGTATAGGGAACAGCCTCTCCACAACAACTCTATCGATGATCCTCAGTATAGGGAAAAGACTCTCCACTCCCAATCTATCGATGATCCTCAGTGTACGGAAGAGCCTCTCCACACGCACCCAATCAAAGATCCTCAGTAGAGGGAAGAGCCTCTCCACACCCACTCTATCGATGATCCTCAGTATAGGCAACAGTCTCTCCACTCAAACTCTATCGAGGGTCCTCAGTATAGGGAAGAGCCTCTCCACGCAAACCCAATCAAAGATCCTTAGTATAGGGAACAGCCTCTCTACAACCACTCCATCGATGATCCTCTGTATAGGGAACAGCCTGTCTACACCCACTCTATCGAGATTCCTCAGTCTAGGGAACAGCCTCTCCACACCCACTCTATCGAGGGCCCTCAGTATAGAGAACAGCCACTCCACACCCACTCTGTCGAGGGTCCTCAGTTTTGGAACAGCCTCTCCACACCCACTCCATCGATGATCCTCAGTTTAGGGAAGAGCCTCTCCACACCCACTCTATCGATGATCCTCAGTTTTATGAACAGCCTCTCCACCCCAACTCTATCGAGGATCCTCAGTATAGGGAAGAGCCTCTCCACACCCACTCTATCGATAATCCTCAATATATGGAACAGCCTCTCCACACCCACTCTATCGATGATCCTCAGTATAGGCAACAGGCTCTCCACACACACTCTATCGAGGATCCTCAGTATAGGGAAGAGCCTCTCCACACCCACTCTACCAGTGATCGTCAGTATAAGGAACAGCCTCTCCACACCCACTCTATCGATGATCCTCAGTATAGGGAACAGCCTCTCCACACGCAATCTATCGATGATCCTCAATATAGTGAAGAGCATCTCCACACGCACTCAATCAAAGATCCTCAGATAGGGAACAGCCTCTCCACACCCACTCTAATGATGATCCTCAGTATAGGGAAGAGCCTCTCCACACGAACCCAATCAAAGATCCTCAGTATAGGGAACAGCCTTTCCACACCCAATCTATGGAGTATCCTCAGTATAGTGAACAGCCACTCCACACCCAATCTAACAATCATCCTCAGTACATACAGCAGCCTCTCCACACCCACTCTATCGATGATCGTCAGCATAGGGAACAATCTCTCCACACGCACCCAATCAAAGATCCTCAGTAGAGGGAAGAGCCTCTCCACACCCACTCTATCGAAGATCCTCAGTATAGGCAACAGGCTCTCCACACACACTCTCTCGAGGATCCTCAGTATAGGGAAGAGCCTCTCCACACCCACTCTATCAATGATCTTCCGTATAGGGAACAGCCTCTCCACACCCACTCTATCGATGATCCTCAGTATAGGGAACAGCCTCTCCACACCCAATCTATTGATGATCCTCAGTATAGGGAAGAGCCTCTCCACACGCACTCAATCAAAGATCCTCAGTATAGGGAACAGGCTCTCCACACCCACTCTAATGATGATCCTCAGTATAGGGAAGAGCCTCTCCACACGAACCCAATCAAAGATCCTCAGTATAGGGAACAGCCTCTCCACACCCACTCTATCGATGATCCTCAGTATAGGGAAAAGACTCTCCACTCCCAATCTATCGATGATCCTCAGTGTACGGAAGAGCCTCTCCACACGCACCCAATCAAAGATCCTCAGTAGAGGGAAGAGCCTCTCCACCCCCTCTCTATCGATGATCCTCAGTATAGGCAACAGTCTCTCCACACACACTCTATCGAGGATCATCAGTACAGGGAAGAGCCTCTCCACACAAACCCAATCAAAGTTCCTCAGTATAGGGAACAGCCTCTCCACAACCACTCTATCGATGATCCTCAGTATAGGGAAGAGCCTCTCCACACCCACTCTATCAATGATCCTCAGTATAGGGAACAGCCTCTCCACACCCACTCTAATGATGATCCTCAGTATAGGGAAGAGCCTCTCCACACGAACCCAATCAAAGATCCTCAGTATAGGGAACAGCCTCTCCACAACAACTCTATCGATGATCCTCAGTATAGGGAAAAGACTCTCCACTCCCAATCTATCGATGATCCTCAGTGTACGGAAGAGCCTCTCCACACGCACCCAATCAAAGATCCTCAGTAGAGGGAAGAGCCTCTCCACACCCACTCTATCGATGATCCTCAGTATAGGCAACAGTCTCTCCACTCAAACTCTATCGAGGGTCCTCAGTATAGGGAAGAGCCTCTCCACGCAAACCCAATCAAAGATCCTTAGTATAGGGAACAGCCTCTCTACAACCACTCCATCGATGATCCTCTGTATAGGGAACAGCCTGTCTACACCCACTCTATCGAGATTCCTCAGTCTAGGGAACAGCCTCTCCACACCCACTCTATCGAGGGCCCTCAGTATAGAGAACAGCCACTCCACACCCACTCTGTCGAGGGTCCTCAGTTTTGGAACAGCCTCTCCACACCCACTCCATCGATGATCCTCAGTTTAGGGAAGAGCCTCTCCACACCCACTCTATCGATGATCCTCAGTTTTATGAACAGCCTCTCCACCCCAACTCTATCGAGGATCCTCAGTATAGGGAAGAGCCTCTCCACACCCACTCTATCGATAATCCTCAATATATGGAACAGCCTCTCCACACCCACTCTATCGATGATCCTCAGTATAGGCAACAGGCTCTCCACACACACTCTATCGAGGATCCTCAGTATAGGGAAGAGCCTCTCCACACCCACTCTACCAGTGATCGTCAGTATAAGGAACAGCCTCTCCACACCCACTCTATCGATGATCCTCAGTATAGGGAACAGCCTCTCCACACGCAATCTATCGATGATCCTCAATATAGTGAAGAGCATCTCCACACGCACTCAATCAAAGATCCTCAGATAGGGAACAGCCTCTCCACACCCACTCTAATGATGATCCTCAGTATAGGGAAGAGCCTCTCCACACGAACCCAATCAAAGATCCTCAGTATAGGGAACAGCCTTTCCACACCCAATCTATGGAGTATCCTCAGTATAGTGAACAGCCACTCCACACCCAATCTAACAATCATCCTCAGTACATACAGCAGCCTCTCCACACCCACTCTATCGATGATCGTCAGCATAGGGAACAATCTCTCCACACGCACCCAATCAAAGATCCTCAGTAGAGGGAAGAGCCTCTCCACACCCACTCTATCGAAGATCCTCAGTATAGGCAACAGGCTCTCCACACACACTCTCTCGAGGATCCTCAGTATAGGGAAGAGCCTCTCCACACCCACTCTATCAATGATCTTCCGTATAGGGAACAGCCTCTCCACACCCACTCTATCGATGATCCTCAGTATAGGGAACAGCCTCTCCACACCCAATCTATTGATGATCCTCAGTATAGGGAAGAGCCTCTCCACACGCACTCAATCAAAGATCCTCAGTATAGGGAACAGGCTCTCCACACCCACTCTAATGATGATCCTCAGTATAGGGAAGAGCCTCTCCACACGAACCCAATCAAAGATCCTCAGTATAGGGAACAGCCTCTCCACACCCACTCTATCGATGATCCTCAGTATAGGGAAAAGACTCTCCATTCCCAATCTATCGATGATCCTCAGTGTACGGAAGAGCCTCTCCACACGCACCCAATCAAAGATCCTCAGTAGAGGGAAGAGCATCACCACACCCACTCTATCGATGATCCTCAGTATAGGCAACAGTCTCTCCACACAAACTCTATCGAGGATCCTCAGAAAAGGGAAGAGCCTCTCCACGCAAACCCAATCAAAGATCCTTTGTATAGGGAACAGCCTCTCCACAACCACTCCATCGATGATCCTCAGTATAGGGAACAGCCTGTCTACACCCACTCTATCGATGATCCACAGTATAGGGAACAGCCTTTCCACACCCAATCTATGGAGTATCCTCAGTATAGTGAACAGCCACTCCTCACCCAATCTACCAATCATCCTCAGTACATACAGCAGCCTCTCCACACCCACTCTATCGATGATCGTCAGTATAGGGAACAATCTCTCCACACGCACCCAATCAAAGATCCTCAGTAGAGGGAAGAGCCTCTCCACATCCACTCTATCGATGATCCTCAGTATAGGCAACAGGCTCTCCACACACACTCTATCGAGGATCCTCAGTATAGGGAAGAGCCTCTCCACACCCACTCTATCAATGATCCTCAGTATAGGGAACAGCCTCTCCACACCCACTCTAATGATGATCCTCAGTATAGGGAAGAGCCTCTCCACACGAACCCAATCAAAGTTCCTCAGTATAGGGAACAGCCTCTCCACAACAACTCTATCGATGATCCTCAGTATAGGGAAAAGACTCTCCACTCCCAATCTATCGATGATCCTCAGTGTACGGAAGAGCCTCTCCACACGCACCCAATCAAAGATCCTCAGTAGAGGGAAGAGCCTCTCCACACCCACTCTATCGATGATCCTCAGTATAGGCAACAGTCTCTCCACACAAACTCTATCGAGGGTCCTCAGTATAGGGAAGAGCCTCTCCACGCAAACCCAATCAAAGATCCTTAGTATAGGGAACAGCCTCTCCACAACCACTCCATCGATGATCCTCAGTATAGGGAACAGCCTGTCTACACCCACTCTATCGAGATTCCTCAGTCTAGGGAACAGCCTCTCCACACCCACTCTATCGAGGGTCCTCAGTATAGAGAACAGCCACTCCACACCCACTCTATCGAGGGTCCTCAGTTTTGGAACAGCCTCTCCACACCCACTCCATCGATGATCCTCAGTTTAGGGAAGAGCCTCTCCACACCCACTCCATCGATGATCCTCAGTTTTATGAACAGCCTCTCCACCCCAACTCTATCGAGGATCCTCAGTATAGGGAAGAGCCTCTCCACACCCACTCTATCGAGGGTCCTCAGTATAGAGAACAGCCACTCCACACCCACTCTATCGAGGGTCCTCAGTTTTGGAACAGCCTCTCCACACCCACTCCATCGATGATCCTCAGTTTAGGGAAGAGCCTCTCCACACCCACTCTATCGATGATCCTCAGTTTTATGAACAGCCTCTCCACCCCAACTCTATCGAGGATCCTCAGTATAGGGAAGAGCCTCTCCACACCCACTCTATCGATAATCCTCAATATATGGAACAGCCTCTCCACACCCACTCTATCGATGATCCTCAGTATAGGCAACAGGCTCTCCACACACACTCTATCGAGGATCCTCAGTATAGGGAAGAGCCTCTCCACACCCACTCTACCAGTGATCGTCAGTATAAGGAACAGCCTCTCCACTCCCACTCTATCGATGATCATCAGTATAGGGAACAGCCTCTCCACACGCAATCTACCGATGATCCTCAATATAGTGAAGAGCATCTCCACACGCACTCAATCAAAGATCCTCAGATAGGGAACAGCCTCTCCACACCCACTCTAATGATGATCCTCAGTATAGGGAAGAGCCTCTCCACACGAACCCAATCAAAGATCCTCAGTATAGGGAACAGCCTTTCCACACCCAATCTATGGAGTATCCTCAGTATAGTGAACAGCCACTCCACACCCAATCTACCAATCATCCTCAGTACATACAGCAGCCTCTCCACACCCACTCTATCGATGATCGTCAGCATAGGGAACAATCTCTCCACACGCACCCAATCAAAGATCCTCAGTAGAGGGAAGAGCCTCTCCACACCCACTCTATCGATGATCCTCAGTATAGGCAACAGGCTCTCCACACACACTCTCTCGATGATCCTCAGTATAGGGAAGAGCCTCTCCACACCCACTCTATCAATGATCTTCCGTATAGGGAACAGCCTCTCCACACCCACTCTATCGATGATCCTCAGTATAGAGAACAGCCTCTCCGCACCCAATCTATTGATGATCCTCAGTATAGGGAAGAGCCTCTCCACACGCACTCAATCAAAGATCCTCAGTATAGGGAACAGGCTCTCCACACCCACTCTAATGATGATCCTCAGTATAGGGAAGAGCCTCTCCACACGAACCCAATCAAAGATCCTCAGTATAGGGAACAGCCTCTCCACACCCACTCTATCGATGATCCTCAGTATAGGGAAAAGACTCTCCACTCCCAATCTATCGATGATCCTCAGTGTACGGAAGAGCCTCTCCACACGCACCCAATCAAAGATCCTCAGTAGAGGGAAGAGCCTCTCCACACCCACTCTATCGATGATCCTCAGTATAGGCAACAGTCTCTCCACACAAACTCTATCGAGGATCCTCAGAAAAGGGAAGAGCCTCTCCACGCAAACCCAATCAAAGATCCTTAGTATAGGGAACAGCCTCTCCACAACCACTCCATCGATGATCCTCAGTATAGGGAACAGCCTGTCTACATCCACTCTATCGATGATCCACAGTATAGGGAACAGCCTTTCCACACCCAATCTATGGAGTATCCTCAGTATAGTGAACAGCCACTCCACACCCAATCTACCAATCATCCTCAGTACATACAGCAGCCTCTCCACACCCACTCTATCGATGATCGTCAGTATAGGGAACAATCTCTCCACACGCACCCAATCAAAGATCCTCAGTAGAGGGAAGAGCCTCTCCACACCCACTCTATCGATGATCCTCAGTATAGGCAACAGGCTCTCCACACACACTCTATCGAGGATCCTCAGTATAGGGAAGAGCCTCTCCACACCCACTCTATCAATGATCCTCAGTATAGGGAACAGCCTCTCCACACCCACTCTAATGATGATCCTCAGTATAGGGAAGAGCCTCTCCACACGAACCCAATCAAAGTTCCTCAGTATAGGGAACAGCCTCTCCACAACAACTCTATCGATGATCCTCAGTATAGGGAAAAGACTCTCCACTCCCAATCTATCGATGATCCTCAGTGTACGGAAGAGCCTCTCCACACGCACCCAATCAAAGATCCTCAGTAGAGGGAAGAGCCTCTCCACACCCACTCTATCGATGATCCTCAGTATAGGCAACAGTCTCTCCACACAAACTCTATCGAGGGTCCTCAGTATAGGGAAGAGCCTCTCCACGCAAACCCAATCAAAGATCCTTAGTATAGGGAACAGCCTCTCCACAACCACTCCATCGATGATCCTCAGTATAGGGAACAGCCTGTCTACACCCACTCTATCGAGATTCCTCAGTCTAGGGAACAGCCTCTCCACACCCACTCTATCGAGGGTCCTCAGTATAGAGAACAGCCACTCCACACCCACTCTATCGAGGGTCCTCAGTTTTGGAACAGCCTCTCCACACCCACTCCATCGATGATCCTCAGTTTAGGGAAGAGCCTCTCCACACCCACTCTATCGATGATCCTCAGTTTTATGAACAGCCTTTTCACCCCAAATCTATCGAGGATCCTCAGTATAGGGAAGAGCCTCTCCACACCCACTCTATCGATAATCCTCAATATATGGAACAGCCTCTCCACACCCACTCTATCGATGATCCTCAGTATAGGCAACAGGCTCTCCACACACACTCTATCGAGGATCCTCAGTATAGGGAAGAGCCTCTCCACACCCACTCTACCAGTGATCGTCAGTATAAGGAACAGCCTCTCCACACCCACTCTATCGATGATCCTCAGTATAGGGAACAGCCTCTCCACACGCAATCTATCGATGATCCTCAATATAGTGAAGAGCATCTCCACACGCACTCAATCAAAGATCCTCAGATAGGGAACAGCCTCTCCACACCCACTCTAATGATGATCCTCAGTATAGGGAAGAGCCTCTCCACACGAACCCAATCAAAGATCCTCAGTATAGGGAACAGCCTTTCCACACCCAATCTATGGAGTATCCTCAGTATAGTGAACAGCCACTCCACACCCAATCTAACAATCATCCTCAGTACATACAGCAGCCTCTCCACACCCACTCTATCGATGATCGTCAGCATAGGGAACAATCTCTCCACACGCACCCAATCAAAGATCCTCAGTAGAGGGAAGAGCCTCTCCACACCCACTCTATCGATGATCCTCAGTATAGGCAACAGGCTCTCCACACACACTCTCTCGATGATCCTCAGTATAGGGAAGAGCCTCTCCACACCCACTCTATCAATGATCTTCCGTATAGGGAACAGCCTCTCCACACCCACTCTATCGATGATCCTCAATATAGGGAACAGCCTCTCCACACCCAATCTATTGATGATCCTCAGTATAGGGAAGAGCCTCTCCACACGCACTCAATCAAAGATCCTCAGTACAGGGAACAGGCTCTCCACACCCACTCTAATGATGATCCTCAGTATAGGGAAGAGCCTCTCCACACGAACCCAATCAAAGATCCTCAGTATAGGGAACAGCCTCTCCACACCCACTCTATCGATGATCCTCAGTATAGGGAAAAGACTCTCCACTCCCAATCTATCGATGATCCTCAGTGTACGGAAGAGCCTCTCCACACGCACCCAATCAAAGATCCTCAGTAGAGGGAAGAGCCTCTCCACACCCACTCTATCGATGATCCTCAGTATAGGCAACAGTCTCTCCACACAAACTCTATCGAGGATCCTCAGAAAAGGGAAGAGCCTCTCCACGCAAACCCAATCAAAGATCCTTAGTATAGGGAACAGCCTCTCCACAACCACTCCATCGATGATCCTCAGTATAGGGAACAGCCTGTCTACACCCACTCTATCGAGATTCCTCAGTCTAGGGAACAGCCTCTCCACACCCACTCTATCGAGGGTCCTCAGTATAGAGAACAGCCACTCCACACCCACTCTATCGAGGGTCCTCAGTTTTGGAACAGCCTCTCCACACCCACTCCATCGATGATCCTCAGTTTAGGGAAGAGCCTCTCCACACCCACTCTATCGATGATCCTCAGTTTTATGAACAGCCTCTCCACCCCAACTCTATCGAGGATCCTCAGTATAGGGAAGAGCCTCTCCACACCCACTCTATCGATAATCCTCAATATATGGAACAGCCTCTCCACACCCACTCTATCGATGATCCTCAGTATAGGCAACAGGCTCTCCACACACACTCTATCGAGGATCCTCAGTATAGGGAAGAGCCTCTCCACACCCACTCTACCAGTGATCGTCAGTATAAGGAACAGCCTCTCCACACCCACTCTATCGATGATCCTCAGTATAGGGAACAGCCTCTCCACACGCAATCTATCGATGATCCTCAATATAGTGAAGAGCATCTCCACACGCACTCAATCAAAGATCCTCAGATAGGGAACAGCCTCTCCACACCCACTCTAATGATGATCCTCAGTATAGGGAAGAGCCTCTCCACACGAACCCAATCAAAGATCCTCAGTATAGGGAACAGCCTTTCCACATCCAATCTATGGAGTATCCTCAGTATAGTGAACAGCCACTCCACACCCAATCTACCAATCATCCTCAGTACATACAGCAGCCTCTCCACACCCACTCTATCGATGATCGTCAGCATAGGGAACAATCTCTCCACACGCACCCAATCAAAGATCCTCAGTAGAGGGAAGAGCCTCTCCACACCCACTCTATCGATGATCCTCAGTATAGGCAACAGGCTCTCCACGCACACTCTCTCGATGATCCTCAGTATAGGGAAGAGCCTCTCCACACCCACTCTATCAATGATCTTCCGTATAGGGAACAGCCTCTCCACACCCACTCTATCGATGATCCTCAGTATAGGGAACAGCCTCTCCACACCCAATCTATTGATGATCCTCAGTATAGGGAAGAGCCTCTCCACACGCACTCAATCAAAGATCCTCAGTATAGGGAACAGGCTCTCCACACCCACTCTAATGATGATCCTCAGTATAGGGAAGAGCCTCTCCACACGAACCCAATCAAAGATCCTCAGTATAGGGAACAGCCTCTCCACACCCACTCTATCGATGATCCTCAGTATAGGGAAAAGACTCTCCACTCCCAATCTATCGATGATCCTCAGTGTACGGAAGAGCCTCTCCACACGCACCCAATCAAAGATCCTCAGTAGAGGGAAGAGCCTCTCCACACCCACTCTATCGATGATCCTCAGTATAGGCAACAGTCTCTCCACACAAACTCTATCGAGGATCCTCAGAAAAGGGAAGAGCCTCTCCACGCAAACCCAATCAAAGATCCTTAGTATAGGGAACAGCCTCTCCACAACCACTCCATCGATGATCCTCAGTATAGGGAACAGCCTGTCTACACCCACTCTATCGAGATTCCTCAGTCTAGGGAACAGCCTCTCCACACACACTCTGTCGATGATCCTCAGTATAAGGAACAGCCTCTCCAAACCCACTCTATCGAGGGTCCTCAGTATAGAGAACAGCCACTCCACAGCCACTCTATCGAGGGTCCTCAGTTTTGGAACAGCCTCTCCACACCCACTCCATCGATGATCCTCAGTTTAGGGAAGAGCCTCTCCACACCCACTCTATCGATGATCCTCAGTTTTATGAACAGCCTCTCCACCCCAACTCTATCGAGGATCCTCAGTATAGGGAAGAGCCTCTCCACACCCAGTCTATCGATGATCCTCAATATATGGAACAGCCTCTCCACACCCACTCTATCGATGATCCTCAGTATAGGCAACAGGCTCTCCACACACACTCTATCGAGGATCCTCAGTATAGGGAAGAGCCTCTCCACACCCACTCTACCAGTGATCGCCAGTATAAGGAACAGCCTCTCCACACCCACTCTATCGATGATCCTCAGTATAGGGAACAGCCTCTCCACACGCAATCTATCGATGATCCTCAGTATAGGGAAGAGCATCTCCACACGCACTCAATCAAAGATCCTCAGTATAGGAAACAGCCTCTCCACACCCACTCTAATGATGATCCTCAGTATAGGGAAGAGCCTCTCCACACGAACCCAATCAAAGATCCTCAGTATAGGGAACAGCCTCTCCACAACCACTCTATCGATGATCCTCAGTACAGGGAAAAGACTCTCCACTCCCAATCTATCGATGATCCTCAGTGTACGGAAGAGCCTCTCCACACGCAACCAATCAAAGATACTCAGTCGAGGGAAGAGCCTCTCCACCCCCACTCTATCGATGATCCTCAGTATAGGCAACAGTCTCTCCACACACACTCTATCGAGGATCATCAGTACAGGGAAGAGCCTCTCCACACAAACACAATCAAAGTTCCTCATGATAGGGAACAGCCTCTCCACAAGCACTCTATCGATGATCCTCAGTATAGGGAAGAGCCTCTCCACACGCACTCAATCAAAGATCCTCAGTATAGGGAACAGGCTCTCCACACCCACTCTAATGATGATCCTCAGTATAGGGAAGAGCCTCTCCACACGAAACCAATCAAAGATCCTCAGTATAGGGAACAGCCTCTCCACACCCACTCTATCGGTGATCCTCAGTATAGGGAAAAGACTCTCCACTCCCAATCTATCGATGATCCTCAGTGTACGGAAGAGCCTCTCCACACGCACCCAATCAAAGATCCTCAGTAGAGGGAAGAGCCTCTCCACACCCACTCTATCGATGATCCTCAGTATAGGCAACAGTCTCTCCACACAAACTCTATCGAGGATCCTCAGAAAAGGGAAGAGCCTCTCCACGCAAACCCAATCAAAGATCCTTAGTATAGGGAACAGCCTCTCCACAACCACTCCATCGATGATCCTCAGTATAGGGAACAGCCTGTCTACACCCACTCTATCGAGATTCCTCAGTCTAGGGAACAGCCTCTCCACACACACTCTGTCGATGATCCTCAGTATAAGGAACAGCCTCTCCAAACCCACTCTATCGAGGGTCCTCAGTATAGAGAACAGCCACTCCACAGCCACTCTATCGAGGGTCCTCAGTTTTGGAACAGCCTCTCCACACCCACTCCATCGATGATCCTCAGTTTAGGGAAGAGCCTCTCCACACCCACTCTATCGATGATCCTCAGTTTTATGAACAGCCTCTCCACCCCAACTCTATCGAGGATCCTCAGTATAGGGAAGAGCCTCTCCACACCCACTCTATCGATGATCCTCAATATATGGAACAGCCTCTCCACACCCACTCTATCGATGATCCTCAGTATAGGCAACAGGCTCTCCACATACACTCTATCGAGGATCCTCAGTATAGGGAAGAGCATCTCCACACCCACTCTACCAGTGATCGTCAGTATAGGGAACAGCCTCTCCACACCCACTCTATCGATGATCCTCAGAATAGGGAACAGCCTCTCCACACCCAATCTATCGATGATCCTCAGTATAGGGAAGAGCATCTCCACACGCACTCAATCAAAGATCCTCAGTATAGGGAACAGCCTCTCCACACCCACTCTAATGATGATCCTCAGTATAGGGAAGAGCCTCTCCACACGAACCCAATCAAAGATCCTCAGTATAGGGAACAGCCTCTCCACAACCACTCTATCGATGATCCTCAGTATAGGGAAAAGACTCTCCACACCCAATCTATCGATGATCCTCAGTGTACGGAAGAGCCTCTCCACACGCACCCAATCAAAGTTCCTCAGTATAGGGAACAGCCTCTCCACAACCACTCTATCGATGATCCTCAGTATAGGGAAGAGCCTCTCCACACACACACAATCAAAGATCCTCAGTATTGCGAACAGCCTCTCCACACCCACTCAATCGAGGATCCTCAGTTTAGGGAACAGCCTCTCCGCACCCCCTCTATCTACTATCCTCAGTATGGAGAATAGCTTCTCCACACCCAATCTATCGAGTATCCTCAGTATAGGGAACAGCCTCTCCACACCCAATATCACTTTCATCCTCAGTATAAGGAGCAGCCTATTCACACCCACTCTATCGATGATCCTCAGTATACGGAACAGCCTCTCCACACACAGTCTATCAAGGTTCCTCAGTATGGGGAACAAACTCTCTACACCCAATCTATCGAGCATCCTCAGTATAGGGAACAGCCTCTCCACACCCCCTCTATCGATGATCCTCAGTATGGGGAACAGCCTCTCCACATCCAATCTATCGAGGATCCTCCGCAAAGGGAACAGCCTCTCTGCACCCACTCTATCGATGATCCTCAGTATAGGGAACAGCCTTTCCACACCCAATCTATGGAGTATCCTCAGTATAGTGAACAGCCACTCCACACCCAATCTACCAATCATCCTCAGTACATACAGCAGCCTCTCCACACCCACTCTATCGATGATCGTCAGTATAGGGAACAATCTCTCCACACGCACCCAATCAAAGATCCTCAGTAGAGGGAAGAGCCTCTCCACACCCACTCTATCGATGATCCTCAGTATAGGCAACAGGCTCTCCACACACACTCTATCGAGGATCCTCAGTATAGGGAAGAGCCTCTCCACACCCACTCTATCAATGATCTTCATTATAGGGAACAGCCTCTCCACACCCAATCTATTGATCATCCTCAGTATAGGGAAGAGCCTCTCCACACGCACTCAATCAAAGATCCTCAGTATAGGGAACAGCCTCTCCACACCCACTCTAATGATGATCCTCAGTATAGGGAAGAGCCTCTCCACACGAACCCAATCAAAGATCCTCAGTATAGGGAACAGCCTCTCCACAACAACTCTATCGATGATCCTCAGTATAGGGAAAAGACTCTCCACTCCCAATCTATCGATGATCCTCAGTGTACGGAAGAGCCTCTCCACACGCACCCAATCAAAGATCCTCAGTAGAGGAAAGAGCCTCTCCACACCCACTCTATCGATGATCCTCAGTATAGGCAACAGTCTCTCCACACAAACTCTATCGAGGATCCTCAGAAAAGGGAAGAGCCTCTCCACGCAAACCCAATCAAAGATCCTTAGTATAGGGAACAGCCTCTCCACAACCACTCCATCGATGATCCTCAGTATAGGGAACAGCCTGTCTACACCCACTCTATCGAGATTCCTCAGTCTAGGGAACAGCCTCTCCACACACACTCTGTCGATGATCCTCAGTATAAGGAACAGCCTCTCCAAACCCACTCTATCGAGGGTCCTCAGTATAGAGAACAGCCACTCCACAGCCACTCTATCGAGGGTCCTCAGTTTTGGAACAGCCTCTCCACACCCACTCCATCGATGATCCTCAGTTTAGGGAAGAGCCTCTCCACACCGACTCTATCGATGATCCTCAGTTTTATGAACGGCCTCTCCACCCCAACTCTATCGAGGATCCTCAGTATAGGGAAGAGCCTCTCCACACCCACTCTATCGATGATCCTCAATATATGGAACAGCCTCTCCACACCCACTCTATCGATGATCCTCAGTATAGGCAACAGGCTCTCCACATACACTCTATCGAGGATCCTCAGTATAGGGAAGAGCATCTCCACACCCACTCTACCAGTGATCGTCAGTATAGGGAACAGCCTCTCCACACCCACTCTATCGATGATCCTCAGAAGAGGGAACAGCCTCTCCACACCCAATCTATCGATGATCCTCAGTATAGGGAAGAGCATCTCCACACGCACTCAATCAAAGATCCTCAGTATAGGGAACAGCCTCTCCACACCCACTCTAATGATGATCCTCAGTATAGGGAAGAGCCTCTCCACACGAACCCAATCAAAGATCCTCAGTATAGGGAACAGCCTCTCCACAACCACTCTATCGATGATCCTCAGTATAGGGAAGAGCCTCTCCACACACACACAATCAAAGATCCTCAGTATTGCGAACAGCCTCTCCACACCCACTCAATCGAGGATCCTCAGTTTAGGGAACAGCCTCTCCGCACCCCCTCTATCTACTATCCTCAGTATGGAGAATAGCTTCTCCACACCCAATCTATCGAGTATCCTCAGTATAGGGAACAGCCTCTCCACACCCAATATCACTTTCATCCTCAGTATAAGGAGCAGCCTATTCACACCCACTCTATCGATGATCCTCAGTATACGGAACAGCCTCTCCACACACAGTCTATCAAGGTTCCTCAGTATGGGGAACAAACTCTCTACACCCAATCTATCGAGCATCCTCAGTATAGGGAACAGCCTCTCCACACCCCCTCTATCGATGATCCTCAGTATGGGGAACAGCCTCTCCACATCCAATCTATCGAGGATCCTCCGCAAAGGGAACAGCCTCTCTGCACCCACTCTATCGATGATCCTCAGTATAGGGAACAGCCTTTCCACACCCAATCTATGGAGTATCCTCAGTATAGTGAACAGCCACTCCACACCCAATCTACCAATCATCCTCAGTACATACAGCAGCCTCTCCACACCCACTCTATCGATGATCGTCAGTATAGGGAACAATCTCTCCACACGCACCCAATCAAAGATCCTCAGTAGAGGGAAGAGCCTCTCCACACCCACTCAATCGATGATCCTCAGTATAGGCAACAGGCTCTCCACACACACTCTATCGAGGATCCTCAGTATAGGGAAGAGCCTCTCCACACCCACTCTATCAATGATCTTCATTATAGGGAACAGCCTCTCCACACCCAATCTATTGATCATCCTCAGTATAGGGAAGAGCCTCTCCACACGCACTCAATCAAAGATCCTCAGTATAGGGAACAGCCTCTCCACACCCACTCTAATGATGATCCTCAGTATAGGGAAGAGCCTCTCCACACGAACCCAATCAAAGATCCTCAGTATAGGGAACAGCCTCTCCACAACAACTCTATCGATGATCCTCAGTATAGGGAAAAGACTCTCCACTCCCAATCTATCGATGATCCTCAGTGTACGGAAGAGCCTCTCCACACGCACCCAATCAAAGATCCTCAGTAGAGGAAAGAGCCTCTCCACACCCACTCTATCGATGATCCTCAGTATAGGCAACAGTCTCTCCACACAAACTCTATCGAGGATCCTCCGTATAGGAAGAGCCTCTCCACGCAAACCCAATCAAAGATCCTTAGTATAGGGAACAGCCTCTCCACAACCACTCCATCGATGATCCTCAGTATAGGGAACAGCCTGTCTACACCCACTCTATCGAGATTCCTCAGTCTAGGGAACAGCCTCTCCACACCCACTCTGTCGATGATCCTCAGTATAAGGAACAGCCTCTCCAAACCCACTCTATCGAGGGTCCTCAGTATAGAGAACAGCCACTCCACACCCACTCTATCGAGGGTCCTCAGTTTTGGAACAGCCTCTCCACACCCACTCCATCGATGATCCTCAGTTTAGGGAAGAGCCTCTCCACACCCACTCTATCGATGTTCCTCAGTTTTATGAACAGCCTCTCCACCCCAACTCTATCGAGGATCCTCAGTATAGGGAAGATCCTCTCCACACCCACTCTATCGATAATCCTCAATATATGGAACAGCCTCTCCACACCCACTCTATCGATGATCCTCAGTATAGGCAACAGGCTCTCCACACACACTCTATCGAGGATCCTCAGTATAGGGAAGAGCCTCTCCACACCCACTCTACCAGTGATCGTCAGTATAAGGAACAGCCTCTCCACACCCACTCTATCGATGATCCTCAGTAAAGGGAACAGCCTCTCCACACGCAATCTATCGATGATCCTCAGTATAGGGAAGAGCATCTCCACACGCACTCAATCAAAGATCCTCAGTATAGGGAACAGCCTCTCCACACCCACTCTAATGATGATCCTCAATATATGGAACAGCCTCTCCACACCCACTCTATCGATGATCCTCAGTATAGGCAACAGGCTCTCCACATACACTCTATCGAGGATCCTCAGTATAGGGAAGAGCATCTCCACACCCACTCTACCAGTGATCGTCAGTATAGGGAACAGCCTCTCCACACCCACTCTATCGATGATCCTCAGAAGAGGGAACAGCCTCTCCACACCCAATCTATCGATGATCCTCAGTATAGGGAAGAGCATCTCCACACGCACTCAATCAAAGATCCTCAGTATAGGGAACAGCCTCTCCACACCCACTCTAATGATGATCCTCAGTATAGGGAAGAGCCTCTCCACACGAACCCAATCAAAGATCCTCAGTATAGGGAACAGCCTCTCCACAACCACTCTATCGATGATCCTCAGTATAGGGAAAAGACTCTCCACACCCAATCTATCGATGATCCTCAGTGTACGGAAGAGCCTCTCCACACGCACCCAATCAAAGTTCCTCAGTATAGGGAACAGCCTCTCCACAACCACTCTATCGATGATCCTCAGTATAGGGAAGAGCCTCTCCACACACACACAATCAAAGATCCTCAGTATTGCGAACAGCCTCTCCACACCCACTCAATCGAGGATCCTCAGTTTAGGGAACAGCCTCTCCGCACCCCCTCTATCTACTATCCTCAGTATGGAGAATAGCTTCTCCACACCCAATCTATCGAGTATCCTCAGTATAGGGAACAGCCTCTCCACACCCAATATCACTTTCATCCTCAGTATAAGGAGCAGCCTATTCACACCCACTCTATCGATGATCCTCAGTATACGGAACAGCCTCTCCACACACAGTCTATCAAGGTTCCTCAGTATGGGGAACAAACTCTCTACACCCAATCTATCGAGCATCCTCAGTATAGGGAACAGCCTCTCCACACCCCCTCTATCGATGATCCTCAGTATGGGGAACAGCCTCTCCACATCCAATCTATCGAGGATCCTCCGCAAAGGGAACAGCCTCTCTGCACCCACTCTATCGATGATCCTCAGTATAGGGAACAGCCTTTCCACACCCAATCTATGGAGTATCCTCAGTATAGTGAACAGCCACTCCACACCCAATCTACCAATCATCCTCAGTACATACAGCAGCCTCTCCACACCCACTCTATCGATGATCGTCAGTATAGGGAACAATCTCTCCACACGCACCCAATCAAAGATCCTCAGTAGAGGGAAGAGCCTCTCCACACCCACTCAATCGATGATCCTCAGTATAGGCAACAGGCTCTCCACACACACTCTATCGAGGATCCTCAGTATAGGGAAGAGCCTCTCCACACCCACTCTATCAATGATCTTCATTATAGGGAACAGCCTCTCCACACCCAATCTATTGATCATCCTCAGTATAGGGAAGAGCCTCTCCACACGCACTCAATCAAAGATCCTCAGTATAGGGAACAGCCTCTCCACACCCACTCTAATGATGATCCTCAGTTTAGGGAAGAGCCTCTCCACACGAACCCAATCAAAGATCCTCAGTATAGGGAACAGCCTCTCCACAACAACTCTATCGATGATCCTCAGTATAGGGAAAAGACTCTCCACTCCCAATCTATCGATGATCCTCAGTGTACGGAAGAGCCTCTCCACACGCACCCAATCAAAGATCCTCAGTAGAGGAAAGAGCCTCTCCACACCCACTCTATCGATGATCCTCAGTATAGGCAACAGTCTCTCCACACAAACTCTATCGAGGATCCTCAGTATAGGGAAGAGCCTCTCCACGCAAACCCAATCAAAGATCCTTAGTATAGGGAACAGCCTCTCCACAACCACTCCATCGATGATCCTCAGTATAGGGAACAGCCTGTCTACACCCACTCTATCGAGATTCCTCAGTCTAGGGAACAGCCTCTCCACACCCACTCTGTCGATGATCCTCAGTATAAGGAACAGCCTCTCCAAACCCACTC
Source organism: Mobula birostris (assembly GCF_030028105.1). Taxonomy (NCBI): domain Eukaryota; kingdom Metazoa; phylum Chordata; class Chondrichthyes; order Myliobatiformes; family Myliobatidae; genus Mobula; species Mobula birostris. The sequence goes on from NW_027278303.1 coordinate 87,659, forward strand.
TATCGAGGGTCCTCAGTATAGAGAACAGCCACTCCACACCCACTCTATCGAGGGTCCTCAGTTTTGGAACAGCCTCTCCACACCCACTCCATCGATGATCCTCAGTTTAGGGAAGAGCCTCTCCACACCCACTCTATCGATGTTCCTCAGTTTTATGAACAGCCTCTCCACCCCAACTCTATCGAGGATCCTCAGTATAGGGAAGATCCTCTCCACACCCACTCTATCGATAATCCTCAATATATGGAACAGCCTCTCCACACCCACTCTATCGATGATCCTCAGTATAGGCAACAGGCTCTCCACACACACTCTATCGAGGATCCTCAGTATAGGGAAGAGCCTCTCCACACCCACTCTACCAGTGATCGTCAGTATAAGGAACAGCCTCTCCACACCCACTCTATCGATGATCCTCAGTAAAGGGAACAGCCTCTCCACACGCAATCTATCGATGATCCTCAGTATAGGGAAGAGCATCTCCACACGCACTCAATCAAAGATCCTCAGTATAGGGAACAGCCTCTCCACAACCACTCTATCGATGATCCTCAGTACAGGGAAAAGACTCTCCACTCCCAATCTATCGATGATCCTCAGTGTACGGAAGAGCCTCTCCACACGCACCCAATCAAAGATACTCAGTCGAGGGAAGAGCCTCTCCACCCCCACTCTATCGATGATCCTCAGTATAGGCAACAGTCTCTCCACACACACTCTATCGAGGATCATCAGTACAGGGAAGAGCCTCTCCACACAAACACAATCAAAGTTCCTCATGATAGGGAACAGCCTCTCCACAAGCACTCTATCGATGATCCTCAGTATAGGGAAGAGCCTCTCCACACACACACAATCAAAGATCCTCAGTATAGCGAACAGCCTCTCCACACCCACTCAATCGAGGATCCTCAGTTTAGGGAACAGCCTCTCCGCACCCCCTCTATCTACTATCCTCAGTATGGAGAATAGCCTCTCCACACCCAATCTATCGAGTATCCTCAGTATAGGGAACAGCCTCTCCACACCCAATCTAACGATAATCCTCAGTATAAGGAGCAGCCTATTCACACCCACTCTATCGATGATCCTCAGTATACGGAACAGCCTCTCCCCACACAGTCTATCAAGATTCCTCAGTATGGGGAACAAACTCTCTACACCCAATCTATCGAGCATCCTCAGTATAGGGAACAGCCTCTCCACACCCAATCTACCAATCATCCTCAGTACATACAGCAGCCTCTCCACACCCACTCTATCGATGATCCTCAGTAAAGGGAACAGCCTCTCCACACGCAATCTATCGATGATCCTCAGTATAGGGAAGAGCATCTCCACACGCACTCAATCAAAGATCCTCAGTATAGGGAACAGCCTCTCCACACCCACTCTAATGATGATCCTCAGTATAGGGAAGAGCCTCTCCACACGAACCCAATCAAAGATCCTCAGTATAGGGAACAGCCTCTCCACAACCACTCTATCGATGATCCTCAGTACAGGGAAAAGACTCTCCACTCCCAATCTATCGATGATCCTCAGTGTACGGAAGAGCCTCTCCACACGCACCCTATCAAAGATACTCAGTCGAGGGAAGAGCCTCTCCACCCCCACTCTATCGATGATACTCAGTACAGGCAACAGTCTCTCCACACACACTCTATCGAGGATCATCAGTACAGGGAAGAGCCTCTCCACACAAACCCAATCAAAGTTCCTCATGATAGGGAACACCCTCTCCACAAGCACTCTATCGATGATCCTCAGTATTGGGAAGAGTCTCTCCACACACACACAATCAAAGATCCTCAGTATAGCCAACAACCTCTCCACACCCACTCAATCGAGGATCCTCAGTTTAGGGAACAGCCTCTCCGCACCCCCTCTATCTACTATCCTCAGTATGGAGAATAGCCTCTCCACACCCAATCTATCGAGTATCCTCTGTATAGGGAACAGCCTCTCCACACCCAATCTAACGATAATCCTCAGTATAAGGAGCAGCCTATTCACACCCACTCTATCGATGATCCTCAGTATAGGGAACAGACTCTCCACACCCACTCTGCCGAGGTTCCTCAGTACAGCGAACAACCTCTCCACACCCACTCTATCAATGATCCTCAGTATAGGGAAGAGCCTCTCCACACCCACTCCGTCGATGTTCCTCAGTATAGGGAACAGCCTCTCCACACCCACTCTGCCGAGGTTCCTCAGTATAGCGAACAGCCTCTCCACACCCACTCTATCAATGATCCTCAGTATAGGGAAGAGCCTCTCCACACCCACACTATCGATGATCCTCAATATAGGGAACAGCCTCTCCACACCGAATCTAACGATGATCCTCAGTATAGGGAACAGCCTCTCCACACGCACCCATTCAAAGATACTCAGTATAGGCAACAGCCTCTCCACACCCACTCTATTGATGATCCTCAGTATAGGGAACAGCCTCTCCACACCCCCTCTATCAATGATCCACAGTATAGGGAACAGCCTCTCCACACCCCCTCTATCAATGATCCTCAGTATGGGGAACAGCCTCTCCACCTCCAAACTATCGAGGATCCTCCGTATAGGGAACAGCCTCTCCACACGCACCCAATCAAAGATCCTCAGTAGACGGAAGAGCCTCTCCACACCCACACTAACGATGATCCTCAGTATAGAGAACAGCCTTTCCACACCCACTCTATCAAGGCTCCTCAGTATGGGGAACAGCCTCTCCACACCCAATCTATCGATGATCCTCAGTATAGGGAAGAGCATCTCCACACGCACTCAATCAAAGATCCTCAGTATAGGGAACAGCCTTTCCACACCCAATCTATGGAGTATCCTCAGTATAGTGAACAGCCACTCCACACCCAATCTACCAATCATCCTCAGTACATACAGCAGCCTCTCCACACCCACTCTATCGATGATCGTCAGCATCGGGAACAATCTCTCCACACGCACCCAATCAAAGATCCTCAGTAGAGGGAAGAGCCTCTCCACACCCACTCTATCGATGATCCTCAGTATAGGCAACAGGCTCTCCACACACACTCTCTCGAGGATCCTCAGTATAGGGAAGAGCCTCTCCACACCCACTCTATCAATGATCTTCCGTATAGGGAGCAGCCTCTCCACCCCAACTCTATCGAGGATCCTCAGTATAGGGAAGAGCCTCTCCACACCCACTCTATCGATAATCCTCAATATATGGAACAGCCTCTCCACACCCACTCTATCGATGATCCTCAGTATAGGCAACAGGCTCTCCACACACACTCTATCGAGGATCCTCAGTATAGGGAAGAGCCTCTCCACACCCACTCTACCAGTGATCGTCAGTATAAGGAACAGCCTCTCCACACCCACTCTATCGATGATCCTCAGTAAAGGGAACAGCCTCTCCACACGCAATCTATCGATGATCCTCAGTATAGGGAAGAGCATCTCCACACGCACTCAATCAAAGATCCTCAGTATAGGGAACAGCCTCTCCACACCCACTCTAATGATGATCCTCAGTATAGGGAAGAGCCTCTCCACACGAACCCAATCAAAGATCCTCAGTATAGGGAACAGCCTCTCCACAACCACTCTATCGATGATCCTCAGTACAGGGAAAAGACTCTCCACTCCCAATCTATCGATGATCCTCAGTGTACGGAAGAGCCTCTCCACACGCACCCTATCAAAGATACTCAGTCGAGGGAAGAGCCTCTCCACCCCCACTCTATCGATGATACTCAGTACAGGCAACAGTCTCTCCACACACACTCTATCGAGGATCATCAGTACAGGGAAGAGCCTCTCCACACAAACCCAATCAAAGTTCCTCATGATAGGGAACACCCTCTCCACAAGCACTCTATCGATGATCCTCAGTATTGGGAAGAGTCTCTCCACACACACACAATCAAAGATCCTCAGTATAGCCAACAACCTCTCCACACCCACTCAATCGAGGATCCTCAGTTTAGGGAACAGCCTCTCCGCACCCCCTCTATCTACTATCCTCAGTATGGAGAATAGCCTCTCCACACCCAATCTATCGAGTATCCTCTGTATAGGGAACAGCCTCTCCACACCCAATCTAACGATAATCCTCAGTATAAGGAGCAGCCTATTCACACCCACTCTGTCGATGATCCTCAGTATAGGGAACAGACTCTCCACACCCACTCTGCCGAGGTTCCTCAGTACAGCGAACAACCTCTCCACACCCACTCTATCAATGATCCTCAGTATAGGGAAGAGCCTCTCCACACCCACTCCGTCGATGTTCCTCAGTATAGGGAACAGCCTCTCCACACCCACTCTGCCGAGGTTCCTCAGTATAGCGAACAGCCTCTCCACACCCACTCTATCAATGATCCTCAGTATAGGGAAGAGCCTCTCCACACCCACACTATCGATGATCCTCAATATAGGGAACAGCCTCTCCACACCGAATCTAACGATGATCCTCAGTATAGGGAACAGCCTCTCCACACGCACCCATTCAAAGATACTCAGTATAGGCAACAGCCTCTCCACACCCACTCTATTGATGATCCTCAGTATAGGGAACAGCCTCTCCACACCCCCTCTATCAATGATCCACAGTATAGGGAACAGCCTCTCCACACCCCCTCTATCAATGATCCTCAGTATGGGGAACAGCCTCTCCACCTCCAAACTATCGAGGATCCTCCGTATAGGGAACAGCCTCTCCACACGCACCCAATCAAAGATCCTCAGTAGAGGGAAGAGCCTCTCCACACCCACACTAACGATGATCCTCAGTATAGAGAACAGCCTTTCCACACCCACTCTATCAAGGCTCCTCAGTATGGGGAACAGCCTCTCCACACCCAATCTATCGATGATCCTCAGTATAGGGAAGAGCATCTCCACACGCACTCAATCAAAGATCCTCAGTATAGGGAACAGCCTTTCCACACCCAATCTATGGAGTATCCTCAGTATAGTGAACAGCCACTCCACACCCAATCTACCAATCATCCTCAGTACATACAGCAGCCTCTCCACACCCACTCTATCGATGATCGTCAGCATAGGGAACAATCTCTCCACACGCACCCAATCAAAGATCCTCAGTAGAGGGAAGAGCCTCTCCACACCCACTCTATCGATGATCCTCAGTATAGGCAACAGGCTCTCCACACACACTCTCTCGAGGATCCTCAGTATAGGGAAGAGCCTCTCCACACCCACTCTATCAATGATCTTCCGTATAGGGAGCAGCCTCTCCACACCCACTCTATCGATGATCCTCAGTATAGGGAACAGCCTCTCCACACCCAATCTATTGATGATCCTCAGTATAGGGAAGAGCCTCTCCACACGCACTCAATCAAAGATCCTCAGTATAGGGAACAGGCTCTCCACACCCACTCTAATGATGATCCTCAGTATAGGGAAGAGCCTCTCCACACGAACCCAATCAAAGATCCTCAGTATAGGGAACAGCCTCTCCACAACAACTCTATCGATGATCCTCAGTATAGGGAAAAGACTCTCCACTCCCAATCTATCGATGATCCTCAGTGTACGGAAGAGCCTCTCCACACGCACCCAATCAAAGATCCTCAGTAGAGGAAAGAGCCTCTCCACACCCACTCTATCGATGATCCTCAGTATAGGCAACAGTCTCTCCACACAAACTCTATCGAGGATCCTCAGTATAGGGAAGAGCCTCTCCACGCAAAACCAATCAAAGATCCTTAGTATAGGGAACAGCCTGTCTACACCCACTCTATCGAGATTCCTCAGTCTAGGGAACAGCCTCTCCACACACACTCTGTCGATGATCCTCAGTATAAGGAACAGCCTCTCCAAACCCACTCTATCGAGGGTCCTCAGTATAGAGAACAGCCACTCCACACCCACTCTATCGAGGGTCCTCAGTTTTGGAACAGCCTCTCCACACCCACTCCATCGATGATCCTCAGTTTTATGAACAGCCTCTCCACCCCAAATCTATCGAGGATCCTCAGTATAGGGAAGAGCCTCTCCACACCCACTCTATCGATAATCCTCAATATTTGGAACAGCCTCTCCACACCCACTCTATCGATGATCCTCAGTATAGGCAACAGGCTCTCCACACACACTCTATCGAGGATCCTCAGTATAGGGAAGAGCCTCTCCACACCCACTCTACCAGTGATCGTCAGTATAAGGAACAGCCTCTCCACACCCACTCTATCGATGATCCTCAGTATAGGGAACAGCCTCTCCACACGCACCCAATCAAAGATACTCAGTCGAGGGAAGAGCCTCTCCACCCCCACTCTATCGATGATCCTCAGTATAGGCAACAGTCTCTCCACACACACTCTATCGAGGATCATCAGTACAGGGAAGAGCCTCTCCACACAAACACAATCAAAGTTCCTCATGATAGGGAACAGCCTCTCCACAAGCACTCTATCGATGATCCTCAGTATAGGGAAGAGCCCCTCCACACACACACAATCAAAGATCCTCAGTATAGCGAACAGCCTCTCCACACCCACTCAATCGAGGATCCTCAGTTTAGGGAACAGCCTCTCCGCACCCCCTCTATCTACTATCCTCAGTATGGAGAATAGCCTCTCCACACCCAATCTATCGAGTATCCTCAGTATAGGGAACAGCCTCTCCACACCCAATCTAACGATAATCCTCAGTATAAGGAGCAGCCTATTCACACCCACTCTATCGATGATCCTCAGTATAGGGAACAGCCTCTCCACACCCACTCTGCCGAGGTTCCTCAGTATAGCGAACAGCCTCTCCACACCCACTCTATCAATGATCCTCAGTATAGGGAAGAGCCTCTCCACACCCACTCCATCGATGTTCCTCAGTATAGGGAACAGCCTCTCCACACCCACTCTGCCGAGGTTCCTCAGTATAGCGAACAGCCTCTCCACACCCACTCTATCAATGATCCTCAGTATAGGGAAGAGCCTCTCCACACGCACACTATCGATGATCCTCAGTATAGGGAACAGCCTCTCCACACCGAATCTAACGATGATCCTCAGTATAGGGAACAGCCTCTCCACACGCACCCATTCAAAGATACTCAGTATAGGCAACAGCCTCTCCACACCCCCTCTATCAATGATCCACAGTATAGGGAACAGCCTCTCCACACCCCGTCTATCAATGATCCTCAGTATGGGGAACAGCCTCTCCACCTCCAAACTATCGAGGATCCTCCGTATAGGGAACAGCCTCTCCACACGCACCCAATCAAAGATCCTCAGTAGAGGGAAGAGCCTCTCCGCACCCACACTAACGATGATCCTCAGTATAGAGAACAGCCTTTCCACACCCACTCTATCGAGGCTCCTCAGTATGGGGAACAGCCTCTCTACACCCCCTCTATCGATGATCCTCAGTATGGGGAATAGCCTCTCCACACCCAATCTATGGAGTATCCTCAGTATAGGGAACAGCCTCTCCACACCCAATCTACCAATCATCCTCAGTATACGGAGCAGCCTCTCCACACCCACTCTATCGATGATCCCAGTATAGGGAACAGTCTCTCCACACACACTCTATCGAGGATCATCAGTACAGGGAAGAGCCTCTCCACACAAACCCAATCAAAGTTCCTCAGTATAGGGAACAGCCTCTCCACAACCACTCTATCGATGATCCTCAGTATAGGGAAGAGCCTCTCCACACACACACAATCAAAGATCCTCAGTATAGCGAACAGCCTCTCCACACACACTCAATCGAGGATCCTCAGTTTAAGGAACAGCCTCTCCGCACCCCCTCTATCTACTATCCTCAGTATGGAGAATAGCATCTCCACACCCAATCTATCGAGTATCCTCAGTATAGGGAACAGCCTCTCCACACCCAATCTAACTATAATCCTCAGTATAAGGAGCAGCCTATTCACACCCACTCTATCGATGATCCTCAGTATACGGAACAGCCTCTCCACACACAGTCTATCAAGGTTCCTCAGTATGGGGAACAAACTCTCCACACCCACTCTATCAATGATCCTCAGTATAGGGAAGAGCCTCTCCACACCCACTCCGTCGATGTTCCTCAGTATAGGGAACAGCCTCTCCACACCCACTCTGCCGAGGTTCCTCAGTATAGCGAACAGCCTCTCCACACCCACTCTATCAATGATCCTCAGTATAGGGGAAGAGCCTCTCCACACCCAATCTAACGATAATCCTCAGTATAAGGAGCAGCCTATTCACACCCACTCTATCGATGATCCTCAGTATAGGGAACAGACTCTCCACACCCACTCTGCCGAGGTTCCTCAGTACAGCGAACAACCTCTCCACACCCACTCTATCAATGATCCTCAGTATAGGGAAGAGCCTCTCCACACCCACTCCGTCGATGTTCCTCAGTATAGGGAACAGCCTCTCCACACCCACTCTGCCGAGGTTCCTCAGTATAGCGAACAGCCTCTCCACACCCACTCTATCAATGATCCTCAGTATAGGGAAGAGCCTCTCCACACCCACACTATCGATGATCCTCAATATAGGGAACAGCCTCTCCACACCGAATCTAACGATGATCCTCAGTATAGGGAACAGCCTCTCCACACGCACCCATTCAAAGATACTCAGTATAGGCAACAGCCTCTCCACACCCACTCTATTGATGATCCTCAGTATAGGGAACAGCCTCTCCACACCCCCTCTATCAATGATCCACAGTATAGGGAACAGCCTCTCCACACCCCCTCTATCAATGATCCTCAGTATGGGGAACAGCCTCTCCACCTCCAAACTATCGAGGATCCTCCGTATAGGGAACAGCCTCTCCACACGCACCCAATCAAAGATCCTCAGTAGACGGAAGAGCCTCTCCACACCCACACTAACGATGATCCTCAGTATAGAGAACAGCCTTTCCACACCCACTCTATCAAGGCTCCTCAGTATGGGGAACAGCCTCTCCGACACCCAATCTATCGATGATCCTCAGTATAGGGAAGAGCATCTCCACACGCACTCAATCAAAGATCCTCAGTATAGGGAACAGCCTTTCCACACCCAATCTATGGAGTATCCTCAGTATAGTGAACAGCCACTCCACACCCAATCTACCAATCATCCTCAGTACATACAGCAGCCTCTCCACACCCACTCTATCGATGATCGTCAGCATCGGGAACAATCTCTCCACACGCACCCAATCAAAGATCCTCAGTAGAGGAAGAGCCTCTCCACACCCACTCTATCGATGATCCTCAGTATAGGCAACAGGCTCTCCACACACACTCTCTCGAGGATCCTCAGTATAGGGAAGAGCCTCTCCACACCCACTCTATCAATGATCTTCCGTATAGGGAGCAGCCTCTCCACCCCAACTCTATCGAGGATCCTCAGTATAGGGAAGAGCCTCTCCACACCCACTCTATCGATAATCCTCAATATATGGAACAGCCTCTCCACACCCACTCTATCGATGATCCTCAGTATAGGCAACAGGCTCTCCACACACACTCTATCGAGGATCCTCAGTATAGGGAAGAGCCTCTCCACACCCACTCTACCAGTGATCGTCAGTATAAGGAACAGCCTCTCCACACCCACTCTATCGATGATCCTCAGTAAAGGGAACAGCCTCTCCACACGCAATCTATCGATGATCCTCAGTATAGGGAAGAGCATCTCCACACGCACTCAATCAAAGATCCTCAGTATAGGGAACAGCCTCTCCACACCCACTCTAATGATGATCCTCAGTATAGGGAAGAGCCTCTCCACACGAACCCAATCAAAGATCCTCAGTATAGGGAACAGCCTCTCCACAACCACTCTATCGATGATCCTCAGTACAGGGAAAAGACTCTCCACTCCCAATCTATCGATGATCCTCAGTGTACGGAAGAGCCTCTCCACACGCACCCTATCAAAGATACTCAGTCGAGGGAAGAGCCTCTCCACCCCCACTCTATCGATGATACTCAGTACAGGCAACAGTCTCTCCACACACACTCTATCGAGGATCATCAGTACAGGGAAGAGCCTCTCCACACAAACCCAATCAAAGTTCCTCATGATAGGGAACACCCTCTCCACAAGCACTCTATCGATGATCCTCAGTATTGGGAAGAGTCTCTCCACACACACACAATCAAAGATCCTCAGTATAGCCAACAACCTCTCCACACCCACTCAATCGAGGATCCTCAGTTTAGGGAACAGCCTCTCCGCACCCCCTCTATCTACTATCCTCAGTATGGAGAATAGCCTCTCCACACCCAATCTATCGAGTATCCTCTGTATAGGGAACAGCCTCTCCACACCCAATCTAACGATAATCCTCAGTATAAGGAGCAGCCTATTCACACCCACTCTGTCGATGATCCTCAGTATAGGGAACAGACTCTCCACACCCACTCTGCCGAGGTTCCTCAGTACAGCGAACAACCTCTCCACACCCACTCTATCAATGATCCTCAGTATAGGGAAGAGCCTCTCCACACCCACTCCGTCGATGTTCCTCAGTATAGGGAACAGCCTCTCCACACCCACTCTGCCGAGGTTCCTCAGTATAGCGAACAGCCTCTCCACACCCACTCTATCAATGATCCTCAGTATAGGGAAGAGCCTCTCCACACCCACACTATCGATGATCCTCAATATAGGGAACAGCCTCTCCACACCGAATCTAACGATGATCCTCAGTATAGGGAACAGCCTCTCCACACGCACCCATTCAAAGATACTCAGTATAGGCAACAGCCTCTCCACACCCACTCTATTGATGATCCTCAGTATAGGGAACAGCCTCTCCACACCCCCTCTATCAATGATCCACAGTATAGGGAACAGCCTCTCCACACCCCCTCTATCAATGATCCTCAGTATGGGGAACAGCCTCTCCACCTCCAAACTATCGAGGATCCTCCGTATAGGGAACAGCCTCTCCACACGCACCCAATCAAAGATCCTCAGTAGAGGGAAGAGCCTCTCCACACCCACACTAACGATGATCCTCAGTATAGAGAACAGCCTTTCCACACCCACTCTATCAAGGCTCCTCAGTATGGGGAACAGCCTCTCCACACCCAATCTATCGATGATCCTCAGTATAGGGAAGAGCATCTCCACACGCACTCAATCAAAGATCCTCAGTATAGGGAACAGCCTTTCCACACCCAATCTATGGAGTATCCTCAGTATAGTGAACAGCCACTCCACACCCAATCTACCAATCATCCTCAGTACATACAGCAGCCTCTCCACACCCACTCTATCGATGATCGTCAGCATAGGGAACAATCTCTCCACACGCACCCAATCAAAGATCCTCAGTAGAGGGAAGAGCCTCTCCACACCCACTCTATCGATGATCCTCAGTATAGGCAACAGGCTCTCCACACACACTCTCTCGAGGATCCTCAGTATAGGGAAGAGCCTCTCCACACCCACTCTATCAATGATCTTCCGTATAGGGAGCAGCCTCTCCACACCCACTCTATCGATGATCCTCAGTATAGGGAACAGCCTCTCCACACCCAATCTATTGATGATCCTCAGTATAGGGAAGAGCCTCTCCACACGCACTCAATCAAAGATCCTCAGTATAGGGAACAGGCTCTCCACACCCACTCTAATGATGATCCTCAGTATAGGGAAGAGCCTCTCCACACGAACCCAATCAAAGATCCTCAGTATAGGGAACAGCCTCTCCACAACAACTCTATCGATGATCCTCAGTATAGGGAAAAGACTCTCCACTCCCAATCTATCGATGATCCTCAGTGTACGGAAGAGCCTCTCCACACGCACCCAATCAAAGATCCTCAGTAGAGGAAAGAGCCTCTCCACACCCACTCTATCGATGATCCTCAGTATAGGCAACAGTCTCTCCACACAAACTCTATCGAGGATCCTCAGTATAGGGAAGAGCCTCTCCACGCAAAACCAATCAAAGATCCTTAGTATAGGGAACAGCCTGTCTACACCCACTCTATCGAGATTCCTCAGTCTAGGGAACAGCCTCTCCACACACACTCTGTCGATGATCCTCAGTATAAGGAACAGCCTCTCCAAACCCACTCTATCGAGGGTCCTCAGTATAGAGAACAGCCACTCCACACCCACTCTATCGAGGGTCCTCAGTTTTGGAACAGCCTCTCCACACCCACTCCATCGATGATCCTCAGTTTTATGAACAGCCTCTCCACCCCAAATCTATCGAGGATCCTCAGTATAGGGAAGAGCCTCTCCACACCCACTCTATCGATAATCCTCAATATTTGGAACAGCCTCTCCACACCCACTCTATCGATGATCCTCAGTATAGGCAACAGGCTCTCCACACACACTCTATCGAGGATCCTCAGTATAGGGAAGAGCCTCTCCACACCCACTCTACCAGTGATCGTCAGTATAAGGAACAGCCTCTCCACACCCACTCTATCGATGATCCTCAGTATAGGGAACAGCCTCTCCACACGCACCCAATCAAAGATACTCAGTCGAGGGAAGAGCCTCTCCACCCCCACTCTATCGATGATCCTCAGTATAGGCAACAGTCTCTCCACACACACTCTATCGAGGATCATCAGTACAGGGAAGAGCCTCTCCACACAAACACAATCAAAGTTCCTCATGATAGGGAACAGCCTCTCCACAAGCACTCTATCGATGATCCTCAGTATAGGGAAGAGCCCCTCCACACACACACAATCAAAGATCCTCAGTATAGCGAACAGCCTCTCCACACCCACTCAATCGAGGATCCTCAGTTTAGGGAACAGCCTCTCCGCACCCCCTCTATCTACTATCCTCAGTATGGAGAATAGCCTCTCCACACCCAATCTATCGAGTATCCTCAGTATAGGGAACAGCCTCTCCACACCCAATCTAACGATAATCCTCAGTATAAGGAGCAGCCTATTCACACCCACTCTATCGATGATCCTCAGTATAGGGAACAGCCTCTCCACACCCACTCTGCCGAGGTTCCTCAGTATAGCGAACAGCCTCTCCACACCCACTCTATCAATGATCCTCAGTATAGGGAAGAGCCTCTCCACACCCACTCCATCGATGTTCCTCAGTATAGGGAACAGCCTCTCCACACCCACTCTGCCGAGGTTCCTCAGTATAGCGAACAGCCTCTCCACACCCACTCTATCAATGATCCTCAGTATAGGGAAGAGCCTCTCCACACGCACACTATCGATGATCCTCAGTATAGGGAACAGCCTCTCCACACCGAATCTAACGATGATCCTCAGTATAGGGAACAGCCTCTCCACACGCACCCATTCAAAGATACTCAGTATAGGCAACAGCCTCTCCACACCCCCTCTATCAATGATCCACAGTATAGGGAACAGCCTCTCCACACCCCGTCTATCAATGATCCTCAGTATGGGGAACAGCCTCTCCACCTCCAAACTATCGAGGATCCTCCGTATAGGGAACAGCCTCTCCACACGCACCCAATCAAAGATCCTCAGTAGAGGGAAGAGCCTCTCCGCACCCACACTAACGATGATCCTCAGTATAGAGAACAGCCTTTCCACACCCACTCTATCGAGGCTCCTCAGTATGGGGAACAGCCTCTCTACACCCCCTCTATCGATGATCCTCAGTATGGGGAATAGCCTCTCCACACCCAATCTATGGAGTATCCTCAGTATAGGGAACAGCCTCTCCACACCCAATCTACCAATCATCCTCAGTATACGGAGCAGCCTCTCCACACCCACTCTATCGATGATCCTCAGTATAGGGAACAGTCTCTCCACACACACTCTATCGAGGATCATCAGTACAGGGAAGAGCCTCTCCACACAAACCCAATCAAAGTTCCTCAGTATAGGGAACAGCCTCTCCACAACCACTCTATCGATGATCCTCAGTATAGGGAAGAGCCTCTCCACACACACACAATCAAAGATCCTCAGTATAGCGAACAGCCTCTCCACACACACTCAATCGAGGATCCTCAGTTTAAGGAACAGCCTCTCCGCACCCCCTCTATCTACTATCCTCAGTATGGAGAATAGCATCTCCACACCCAATCTATCGAGTATCCTCAGTATAGGGAACAGCCTCTCCACACCCAATCTAACTATAATCCTCAGTATAAGGAGCAGCCTATTCACACCCACTCTATCGATGATCCTCAGTATACGGAACAGCCTCTCCACACACAGTCTATCAAGGTTCCTCAGTATGGGGAACAAACTCTCTACACCCAATCTATCGAGCATCCTCAGTATAGGGAACAGCCTCTCCACACCCCCTCTATCGATGATCCTCAGTATAGGGAAAAGACTTTCCACACCCACTCTATCGATGATCCTCAGTATAGGGAAAAGACTCTCCACTCCCAATCTATCGATGATCCTCAGTGTACGGAAGGGCCTCTCCACACGCACCCAATCAAAGATCCTCAGTAGAGGGAAGAGCCTCTCCACCCCACTCTATCGATGATCCTCAGTATAGGGAACAGTCTCTCCACACACACTCTATCGAGGATCATCAGTACAGGGAAGAGCCTCTCCACACAAACCCAATCAAAGTTCCTCAGTATAGGGAACAGCCTCTCCACACACAGTCTATCGAGGTTCCTCAGTATGGGGAACAAACTCTCTACACCAAATCTATCGAGCATCCTCAGTATAGGGAACAGCCTCTCCACACCCCCTCTATCGATGATCCTCAGTATGGGGAACAGCCTCTCCACATCCAATCTATCGAGGATCCTCCGCAAAGGGAACAGCCTCTCTGCACCCACTCTATCGATGATCCTCAGTATAGGGAACAGCCTTTCCACACCCAATCTATGGAGTATCCTCAGTATAGTGAACAGCCACTCCACACCCAATCTATCAATCATCCTCAGTACATACAGCAGCCTCTCCACACCCACTCTATCGATGATCCTCAGTATAGGGAACAGCCTCTCCACACCCAATCTATTGATGATCCTCAGTATAGGGAAGAGCCTCTCCACACGCACTCAATCAAAGATCCTCAGTATAGGGAACAGCCTCTCCACACCCACTCTAATGATGATCCTCAGTATAGGGAAGAGCCTCTCCACACGAACCCAATCAAAGATCCTCAGCATACGGAACAGCCTCTCCACAACCACTCTATTGATGATCCTCAGAATAGGCAACAGGCTCTCCACACACACTGTATCGAGGATCCGCAATTTTGGAGCAGCCTCTCCACACCCACTCCATCGATGATCCGCAGTTTTGGGAACAGCCTCTCCACACCCACTCTATCGAGGATCCTCAGTATAGGGAAGAGCCTCTCCACACCCACTCTATCGATGATGCTCAGTACAGGGAATACCCTCTCCACAGACTCAATCAATGATCCTCAGTATGGGGAACTGCATCTCCACACCCACTCTATTGATGATCCTCAGTACAGGGAACACACTCTCCACATCGAATCTAACGATGATCCTCAGTAAAGGGAAGAGCATCTCCACACGCACCCAATCAAAGATCCTCAGTAAAGGGAAGAGCCTAGCCACACCCACTCAAATGATGATCCTCAGTATAGGGAAGAGCCTCTCCACACAAACCCAATCAAAGATCCTCAGTATAGGGAACAGCCTCTCCACAACAACTCTATCGATGATCCTCAGTATAGGGAAAAGACTCTCCACTCCCAATCTATCGATGATCCTCAGTGTACGGAAGAGCCTCTCCACACGCACCCAATCAAAGATCCTCAGTAGAGGGAAGAGCCTCTCCACACCCACTCTATCGATGATCCTCAGTATAGGCAACATTCTCTCCACACAAACTCTATCGAGGATCCTCAGTATAGGGAAGAGCCTCTCCACGCAAACCCAATCAAAGATCCTTAGTATAGGGAACAGCCTCTCCACAACCACTCCATCGATGATTCTCAGTGTAGGGAAAAGCCTGTCTACACCCACTCTATCGAGATTCCTCAGTCTAGGGAACAGCCTCTCCACACCCACTCTGTCGATGATCCTCAGTATAAGGAACAGCCTCTCCAAACCCACTCTATCGAGGGTCCTCAGTATAGAGAACAGCCACTCCACACCCACTCTATCGAGGGTCCTCAGTTTTGGAACAGCCTCTCCACACCCACTCCATCGATGATCCTCAGTTTAGGGAAGAGCCTCTCCACACCCACTCTATCGATGATCCTCAGTTTTATGAACAGCCTCTCCACCCCAACTCTATCGAGGATCCTCAGTATAGGGAAGAGCCTCTCCACACCCACTCTATCGATAATCCTCAATATATGGAACAGCCTCTCCACACCCACTCTATCGATGATCCTCAGTATAGGCAACAGGCTCTCCACACACACTCTATCGAGGATCCTCAGTATAGGGAAGAGCCTCTCCACACCCACTCTACCAGTGATCGTCAGTATAAGGAACAGCCTCTCCACACCCACTCTATCGATGATCCTCAGTAAAGGGAACAGCCTCTCCACACGCAATCTATCGATGATCCTCAGTATAGGGAAGAGCATCTCCACACGCACTCAATCAAAGATCCTCAGTATAGGGAACAGCCTCTCCACACCCACTCTAATGATGATCCTCAGTATAGGGAAGAGCCTCTCCACACGAACCCAATCAAAGATCCTCAGTATAGGGAACAGCCTCTCCACAACCACTCTATCGATGATCCTCAGTACAGGGAAAAGACTCTCCACTCCCAATCTATCGATGATCCTCAGTGTACGGAAGAGCCTCTCCACACGCACCCTATCAAAGATACTCAGTCGAGGGAAGAGCCTCTCCACCCCCACTCTATCGATGATACTCAGTACAGGCAACAGTCTCTCCACACACACTCTATCGAGGATCATCAGTACAGGGAAGAGCCTCTCCACACAAACCCAATCAAAGTTCCTCATGATAGGGAACACCCTCTCCACAAGCACTCTATCGATGATCCTCAGTATTGGGAAGAGTCTCTCCACACACACACAATCAAAGATCCTCAGTATAGCCAACAACCTCTCCACACCCACTCAATCGAGGATCCTCAGTTTAGGGAACAGCCTCTCCGCACCCCCTCTATCTACTATCCTCAGTATGGAGAATAGCCTCTCCACACCCAATCTATCGAGTATCCTCTGTATAGGGAACAGCCTCTCCACACCCAATCTAACGATAATCCTCAGTATAAGGAGCAGCCTATTCACACCCACTCTATCGATGATCCTCAGTATAGGGAACAGACTCTCCACACCCACTCTGCCGAGGTTCCTCAGTACAGCGAACAACCTCTCCACACCCACTCTATCAATGATCCTCAGTATAGGGAAGAGCCTCTCCACACCCACTCCGTCGATGTTCCTCAGTATAGGGAACAGCCTCTCCACACCCACTCTGCCGAGGTTCCTCAGTATAGCGAACAGCCTCTCCACACCCACTCTATCAATGATCCTCAGTATAGGGAAGAGCCTCTCCACACCCACACTATCGATGATCCTCAATATAGGGAACAGCCTCTCCACACCGAATCTAACGATGATCCTCAGTATAGGGAACAGCCTCTCCACACGCACCCATTCAAAGATACTCAGTATAGGCAACAGCCTCTCCACACCCACTCTATTGATGATCCTCAGTATAGGGAACAGCCTCTCCACACCCCCTCTATCAATGATCCACAGTATAGGGAACAGCCTCTCCACACCCCCTCTATCAATGATCCTCAGTATGGGGAACAGCCTCTCCACCTCCAAACTATCGAGGATCCTCCGTATAGGGAACAGCCTCTCCACACGCACCCAATCAAAGATCCTCAGTAGAGGGAAGAGCCTCTCCACACCCACACTAACGATGATCCTCAGTATAGAGAACAGCCTTTCCACACCCACTCTATCAAGGCTCCTCAGTATGGGGAACAGCCTCTCCACACCCAATCTATCGATGATCCTCAGTATAGGGAAGAGCATCTCCACACGCACTCAATCAAAGATCCTCAGTATAGGGAACAGCCTTTCCACACCCAATCTATGGAGTATCCTCAGTATAGTGAACAGCCACTCCACACCCAATCTACCAATCATCCTCAGTACATACAGCAGCCTCTCCACACCCACTCTATCGATGATCGTCAGCATAGGGAACAATCTCTCCACACGCACCCAATCAAAGATCCTCAGTAGAGGGAAGAGCCTCTCCACACCCACTCTATCGATGATCCTCAGTATAGGCAACAGGCTCTCCACACACACTCTCTCGAGGATCCTCAGTATAGGGAAGAGCCTCTCCACACCCACTCTATCAATGATCTTCCGTATAGGGAGCAGCCTCTCCACACCCACTCTATCGATGATCCTCAGTATAGGGAACAGCCTCTCCACACCCAATCTATTGATGATCCTCAGTATAGGGAAGAGCCTCTCCACACGCACTCAATCAAAGATCCTCAGTATAGGGAACAGGCTCTCCACACCCACTCTAATGATGATCCTCAGTATACGGAAGAGCCTCTCCACACGAACCCAATCAAAGATCCTCAGTATAGGGAACAGCCTCTCCACAACCACTCTATCGATGATCCTCAGTATAGGGAAAAGACTCTCCACTCCCAATCTATCGATGATCCTCAGTGTACGGAAGAGCCTCTCCACACGCACCCAATCAAAGATACTCAGTCGAGGGAAGAGCCTCTCCACCCCCACTCTATCGATGATCCTCAGTATAGGCAACAGTCCCTCCACACACACTCTATCGAGGATCATCAGTACAGGGAAGAGCCTCTCCACACAAACCCAATCAAAGTTCCTCAGTATAGGGAACAGCCTCTCCACAACCACTCTATCGATGATCCTCAGTATAGGGAAGAGCCTCTCCACACACACACAATCAAAGATCCTCAGTATAGCGAACAGCCTCTCCACACCCACTCAATCGAGGATCCTCAGTTTAGGGAACAGCCTCTCCGCACCCCCTCTATCTACTATCCTCAGTATGGAGAATAGCTTCTCCACACCCAATCTATCGAGTATCGTCAGTATAGGGAACAGCCTCTCCACACCCAATATCACTTTCGTCCTCAGTATAAGGAGCAGCCTATTCACACCCACTCTATCGATGATCCTCAGTATACGGAACAGCCTCTCCACACACAGTCTATCAAGGTTCCTCAGTATGGGGAACAAACTCTGTACACCCAACCTATCGAGCATCCTCAGTATAGGGAACAGCCTCTCCACACCCCCTCTATCGATGATCCTCAGTATGGGGAACAGCCTCTCCACATCCAATCTATCGAGGATCCTCCGCAAAGGGAACAGCCTCTCTGCACCCACACTATCGATGATCCTCAGTATAGGGAACAGCCTTTCCACACCCAATCTATGGAGTATCCTCAGTATAGTAAACAGCCACTCCACACCCAATCTACCAATCATCCTCAGTACATACAGCAGCCTCTCCACACCCACTCTATCCATGATCGTCAGTATAGGGAACAATCTCTCCACACGCACCCAATCAAAGATCCTCAGTAGAGGGAAGAGCCTCTCCACACCCACTCTATCGATCATCCTCAGTATAGGCAACAGGCTCTCCACACACACACAATCGAGGATCCTCAGTATAGGGAAGAGCCTCTCCACACGCACTCAATCAAAGATACTCAGTATAAGGAACAGCCTCTCCACACCCACTCTAATGATGATCCTCAGTATAGGGAAGAGCCTCTCCACACGAACCCAATCAAAGATCCTCAGTATAGGGAACAGCCTCTCCACAACAACTCTATCGATGATCCTCAGTATAGGGAAAAGACTCTCCACTCCCAATCTATCGATGATCCTCAGTGTACGGAAGAGCCTCTCCACACGCACCCAATCAAAGATCCTCAGTAGAGGAAAGAGCCTCTCCACACCCACTCTATCGATGATCCTCAGTATAGGCAACAGTCTCTCCACACAAACTCTATCGAGGATCCTCAGTATAGGGAAGAGCCTCTCCACGCAAAACCAATCAAAGATCCTTAGTATAGGGAACAGCGTCTCCACAACCACTCCATCGATGATCCTCAGTATAGGGAACAGCCTGTCGACACCCACTCTTTCGAGATTCCTCAATCTAGGGAACAGCCTCTCCACACACACTCTCTCGATCATCCTCAGTATAAGGAACAGCCTCTCCAAACCCACTCTATCGAGGGTCCTCAGTATAGAGAACAGCCACTCCACACCCACTCTATCGAGGGTCCTCAGTTTTGGAACAGCCTCTCCACACCCACTCCATCGATGATCCTCAGTTTTATGAACAGCCTCTCCACCCCAACTCTATCGAGGATCCTCAGTATAGGGAAGAGCCTCTCCACACCCACTCTATCGATAATCCTCAATATATGGAACAGCCTCTCCACACCCACTCTATCGATGATCCTCAGTATAGGCAACAGGCTCTCCACACACACTCTATCGAGGATCCTCAGTATAGGGAACAGCCTCTCCACACGCAATCTATCGATGATCCTCAGTATAGGGAAGAGCATCTCCACACGCACTCAATCAAAGATCCTCAGTATAGGGAACAGCCTCTCCACACCCACTCTAATGATGATCCTCAGTATAGGGAAGAGCCTCTCCACACGAACCCAATCAAAGATCCTCAGTATAGGGAACAGCCTCTCCACAACCACTCTATCGATGATCCTCAGTACAGGGAAAAGACTCTCCACTCCCAATCTATCGATGATCCTCAGTGTACGGAAGAGCCTCTCCACACGCACTCAATCAATGATCCTCAGTATAGGGAACAGCCTCTCCACACCCACTCTAATGATGATCCTCAGTATAGGGAAGAGCCTCTCCACACGAACCCAATCAAAGATCCTCAGTATAGGGAACAGCCTCTCCACAAGCACTCTATCGATGATCCTCAGTATAGGGAATAGCCTCTCCACACACACACAATCAAAGATCCTCAGTATAGCGAACAGCCTCTCCACACCCACTCAATCGAGGATCCTCAGTTTAGGGAACAGCCTCTCCGCACCCCCTCTATCTACTATCCTCAGTATGGAGAATAGCCTCTCCACACCCAATCTATCGAGTATCCTCAGTATAGGGAACAGCCTCTCCACACCCAATCTAACGATAATCCTCAGTATAAGGAGCAGCCTATTCACACCCACTCTACCGATGATCCTCAGTATAGAGAACAGCCTCTCCACACCCACTCTGCCGAGGTTCCTCAGTATAGCGAACAGCCTCTCCACACCCACTCTATCAATGATCCTCAGTATAGGGAAGAGCCTCTCCACACCCACTCCATCGATGTTCCTCAGTATAGGGAACAGCCTCTCCACACCCACTCTGCCGAGTTTCCTCAGTATAGCGAACAGCCTCTCCACACCCACTCTATCAATGATCCTCAGTATAAGGAAGAGCCTCTCCACACCCACACTATCGATGATCCTCAGTATAGGGAACAGCCTCTCCACACCGAATCTAACGATGATCCTCAGTATAGGGAACAGCCTCTCCACACGCACCCATTCAAAGATACACAGTATAGGCAACAGCCTCTCCACACCCACTCTGTTGATGATCCTCAGTATAGGGAACAGCCTCTCCACACCCCCTCTATCAATGATCCACAGTATAGGGAACAGCCTCTCCACACCCCCTCTATCAATGATCGTCAGTATGGGGAACAGCCTCTCCACCTCCAAACTATCGAGGATCCTCCGTATAGGGAACAGCCTCTCCACACGCACCCAATCAAAGATCCTCAGTAGAGGGAAGACCCTCTCCGCACCCACACTAACGATGATCCTCAGTATACAGAACAGCCTTTCCACACCCACTCTATCAAGGCTCCTCAGTATGGGGAACAGCCTCTCTACACCCCCTCTATCGATGATCCTCAGTATGGGGAATAGCCTCTCCACACCCAATCTATGGAGTATCCTCAGTGTAGGGAACAGCCTCTCCACACCCAATCTACCAATCATCCTCAGTATACGGAGCAGCCTCTCCACACCCACTCTATCGATGATCCTCAGTATAGGGAACAGTCTCTCCACACACACTCTATCGAGGATCATCAGTACAGGGAAGAGCCTCTCCACACAAACCCAATCAAAGTTCCTCAGTATAGGGAACAGCCTCTCCACAACCACTCTATCGATGATCCTCAGTATAGGGAACAGCCTCTCCACAACCACTCTATCGATGATCCTCAGTATAGGGAACAGCCTCTCCACACCCAATCTAACTATAATCCTCAGTATAAGGAGCAGCCTATTCACACCCACTCTATCGATGATCCTCAGTATACGGAACAGCCTCTCCACACACAGTCTATCAAGGTTCCTCAGTATGGGGAACAAACTCTCTACACCCAATCTATCGAGCATCCTCAGTATAAGGAACAGCCTCTCCACACCCACTCTAGCGATGATCCTCAGTATAGGGAAAAGACTCTCCACACCCACTCTATCGATGATCCTCAGTATAGGGAAAAGACTCTCCACTCCCAATCTATCGATCATCCTCAGTGTACGGAAGAGCCTCTCCACACGCACCCAATCAAAGATCCTCAGTAGAGGGAAGAGCCTCTCCACCCCACTCTATCGATGATCCTCAGTATAGGGAAGAGCCTCTCCACACAAACCCAATCAAAGATCCTCAGTATAGGGAACAGCCTCTCCACAACCACTCTATTGATGATCCTCAGAATAGGCAACAGGCTCTCCACACACACTGTATCGAGGATCCGCAATTTTGGAGCAGCCTCTCCACACCCACTCCATCGATGATCCGCAGTTTTGGGAACAGCCTCTCCACACCCACTCTATCGAGGATCCTCAGTATAGGGAAGAGCCTCTCCACACCCACTCTATCGATGATGCTCAGTACAGGGAATACCCTCTCCACAGACTCAATCAATGATCCTCAGTATGGGGAACTGCCTCTCCACACCCACTCTATTGATGATCCTCAGTACAGGGAACACACTCTCCACATCGAATCTAACGATGATCCTCAGTAAAGGGAAGAGCATCTCCACACGCACCCAATCAAAGATTCTCAGTAAAGGGAAGAGCCTAGCCACACCCACTCAAATGATGATCCTCAGTATAGGGAAGAGCCTCTCCACACAAACCCAATCAAAGACCCTCAGTATAGGGAACAGCCTCTCCACAACCACTCTATCGATGAACCTCAGTATAGGGAAGAGCCTCTCCACACCCACTCTATCGAGGATCCTCACTTTAGGGAACAGCCTCTCCACACACACTCTATCGAGGATCCTCAGTATGGGGAACAGCCTCTCCGCACCCCCTCTATCTATGATCCTCAGTATGGGGAATAGCCTCTCCACACCCAATCTATCGAGTATCCTCAGTATAGGGAACAGCCTCTCCACACCCAATCTAATGATAATCCTCAGTATAAGGAGCAGCCTATTCACACCCACTCTATCGATGATCCTCAGTATACGGAACAGCCTCTCCACACACAGTCTATCGAGGTTCCTCAGTATGGGGAACAAACTCTCTACACCAAATCTATCGAGCATCCTCAGTATAGGGAACAGCCTCTCCACACCCCCTCTATCGATGATCCTCAGTATGGGGAACAGCCTCTCCACATCCAATCTATCGAGGATCCTCCGCAAAGGGAACAGCCTCTCTGCACCCACTCTATCGATGATCCTCAGTATAGGGAACAGCCTTTCCACACCCAATCTATGGAGTATCCTCAGTATAGTGAACAGCCACTCCACACCCAATCTACCAATCATCCTCAGTACATACAGCAGCCTCTCCACACCCACTCTATCGATGATCCTCAGTATAGGGAACAGCCTCTCCACACCCAATCTATTGATGATCCTCAGTATAGGGAAGAGCCTCTCCACACGCACTCAATCAAAGATCCTCAGTATAGGGAACAGCCTCTCCACACCCACCCTAATGATGATCCTCAGTATAGGGAAGAGCCTCTCCACACGAACCCAATCAAAGATCCTCAGTATAGGGAGCAGCCTCTCCACAACAACTCTATCGATGATCCTCAGTATAGGGAAAAGACTCTCCACTCCCAATCTATCGATGATCCTCAGTGTACGGAAGAGCCTCTCCACACGCACCCAATCAAAGATCCTCAGTAGAGGGAAGAGCCTCTCCACACCCACTCTATCGATGATCCTCAGTATAGGCAACAGTCTCTCCACACAAACTCTATCGAGGATCCTCAGTATAGGGAAGAGCCTCTCCACGCAAACCCAATCAAAGATCCTTAGTATAGGGAACAGCCTCTCCACAACCACTCCATCGATGATCCTCAGTGTAGGGAAAAGCCTGTCTACACCCACTCTATCGAGATTCCTCAGTCTCGGGAACAGCCTCTCCACACCCACTCTGTCGATGATCCTCAGTATAAGGAACAGCCTCTCCAAACCCACTCTATCGAGGGTCCTCAGTACAGAGAACAGCCACTCCACACCCACTCTATCGAGGGTCCTCAGTTTTGGAACAGCCTCTCCACACCCACTCCATCGATGATCCTCAGTTTAGTGAAGAGCCTCTCCACACCCATTCTATCGATGATCCTCAGTTTTATGAACAGCCTCTCCACCCCAACTCTATCGAGGATCCTCAGTATAGGGAAGAGCCTCTCCACACCCACTCTATCGATAATCCTCAATATATGGAACAGCCTCTCCACACCCACTCTATCGATGATCCTCAGTATAGGCAACAGGCTCTCCACACACACTCTATCGAGGATCCTCAGTATAGGGAAGAGCCTCTACACACCCACTCTACCAGTGATCGTCAGTATAAGGAACAGCCTCTCCACACCCACTCTATCGATGATCCTCAGTAAAGGGAACAGCCTCTCCACACGCAATCTATCGATGATCCTCAGTATAGGGAAGAGCATCTCCACACGCACTCAATCAAAGATCCTCAGTATAGTGAACAGCCTCTCCACACCCACTCTAATGATGATCCTCAGTATAGGGAAGAGCCTCTCCACACCAACCCAATCAAAGATCCTCAGTATAGGGAACAGCCTCTCCACAACCACTCTATCGATGATCCTCAGTACAGGGAAAAGTCTCTCCACTCCCAATCTATCGATGATCCTCAGTGTACGGAAGAGCCTCTCCACACTCACCCAATCAAAGATACTCAGTCGAGGGAAGAGCCTCTCCACCCCCACTCTATCGATGATCCTCAGTACAGGCAACAGTCTCTCCACACACACTCTATCGAGGATCATCAGTACAGGGAAGAGCCTCTCCACACAAACCCAATCAAAGTTCCTCATGATAGGGAACACCCTCTCCACAAGCACTCTATCGATGATCCTCAGTATTGGGAAGAGTCTCTCCACACACACACAATCAAAGATCCTCAGTATAGCGAACAGCCTCTCCACACCCACTCAATCGAGGATCCTCAGTTTAGGGAACAGCCTCTCCGCACCCCCTCTATTTACTATCCTCAGTATGGAGAATAGCCTCTCCACACCCAATCTATCGAGTATCCTCAGTATAGGGAACAGCCTCTCCACACCCAATCTAACGATAATCCTCAGTATAAGGAGCAGCCTATTCACACCCACTCTATCGATGATCCTCAGTATAGGGAACAGCCTCTCCACACCCACTCTGCCGAGGTTCCTCAGTATAGCGAACAGCCTCTCCACACCCACTCTATCAATGATCCTCAGTATAGGGAAGAGCCTCTCCACACCCACTCCATCGATGTTCCTCAGTATAGGGAACAGCCTCTCCACACCCACTCTGCCGAGGTTCCTCAGTATAGCGAACAGCCTCTCCACACCCACTCTATCAATGATCCTCAGTATAGGGAAGAGCCTCTCCACACGCACACTATCGATGATCCTCAGTATAGGGAACAGCCTCTCCACACCGAATCTAACGATGATCCTCAGTATAGGGAACA
Organism: Mobula birostris; assembly: GCF_030028105.1. Lineage (NCBI taxonomy): Eukaryota > Metazoa > Chordata > Chondrichthyes > Myliobatiformes > Myliobatidae > Mobula > Mobula birostris. The sequence continues at coordinate 113,592 of NW_027278303.1, forward strand.
GCCTCTCCACACGCACCCATTCAAAGATACTCAGTATAGGCAACAGCCTCTCCACACCCCCTCTATCAATGATCCACAGTATAGGGAACAGCCTCTCCACACCCCGTCTATCAATGATCCTCAGTATGGGGAACAGCCTCTCCACCTCCAAACTATCGAGGATCCTCCGTATAGGGAACAGCCTCTCCACACGCACCCAATCAAAGATCCTCAGTAGAGGGAAGAGCCTCTCCGCACCCACACTAACGATGATCCTCAGTATAGAGAACAGCCTTTCCACACCCACTCTATCGAGGCTCCTCAGTATGGGGAACAGCCTCTCTACACCCCCTCTATCGATGATCCTCAGTATGGGGAATAGCCTCTCCACACCCAATCTATGGAGTATCCTCAGTATAGGGAACAGCCTCTCCACACCCAATCTACCAATCATCCTCAGTATACGGAGCAGCCTCTCCACACCCACTCTATCGATGATCCTCAGTATAGGGAACAGTCTCTCCACACACACTCTATCGAGGATCATCAGTACAGGGAAGAGCCTCTCCACACAAACCCAATCAAAGTTCCTCAGTATAGGGAACAGCCTCTCCACAACCACTCTATCGATGATCCTCAGTATAGGGAAGAGCCTCTCCACACACACACAATCAAAGATCCTCAGTATAGCGAACAGCCTCTCCACACACACTCAATCGAGGATCCTCAGTTTAAGGAACAGCCTCTCCGCACCCCCTCTATCTACTATCCTCAGTATGGAGAATAGCATCTCCACACCCAATCTATCGAGTATCCTCAGTATAGGGAACAGCCTCTCCACACCCAATCTAACTATAATCCTCAGTATAAGGAGCAGCCTATTCACACCCACTCTATCGATGATCCTCAGTATACGGAACAGCCTCTCCACACACAGTCTATCAAGGTTCCTCAGTATGGGGAACAAACTCTCTACACCCAATCTATCGAGCATCCTCAGTATAGGGAACAGCCTCTCCACACCCCCTCTATCGATGATCCTCAGTATAGGGAAAAGACTTTCCACACCCACTCTATCGATGATCCTCAGTATAGGGAAAAGACTCTCCACTCCCAATCTATGGATGATCCTCAGTGTACGGAAGAGCCTCTCCACACGCACCCAATCAAAGATCCTCAGTAGAGGGAAGAGCCTCTCCACCCCCACTCTATCGATGATCCTCAGTATAGGGAAGAGCCTCTCCACACAAACCCAATCAAAGATCCTCAGCATACGGAACAGCCTCTCCACAACCACTCTATTGATGATCCTCAGAATAGGCAACAGGCTCTCCACACACACTAGATCGAGGATCCGCAATTTTGGAGCAGCCTCTCCACACCCACTCCATCGATGATCCGCAGTTTTGGGAACAGCCTCTCCACACCCACTCTATCGAGGATCCTCAGTATAGGGAAGAGCCTCTCCACACCCACTCTATCGATGATGCTCAGTACAGGGAATACCCTCTCCACAGACTCAATCAATGATCCTCAGTATGGGGAACTGCATCTCCACACCCACTCTATTGATGATCCTCAGTACAGGGAACACACTCTCCACATCGAATCTAACGATGATCCTCAGTAAAGGGAAGAGCATCTCCACACGCACCCAATCAAAGATCCTCAGTAAAGGGAAGAGCCTAGCCACACCCACTCAAATGATGATCCTCAGTATAGGGAAGAGCCTCTCCACACAAACCCAATCAAAGATCTTCAGTATAGGGAACAGACTCTCCACAACCACTCCATCGATGAACCTCAGTATAGGGAAGAGCCTCTCCACACCCACTCTATCGAGGATCCTCACTTTAGGGAACAGCCTCTCCACACCCACTCTATCGAGGATCCTCAGTATGGGGAACAGCCTCTCCGCACCCCCTCTATCTATGATCCTCAGTATGGGGAATAGCCTCTCCACACCCAATCTATCGAGTATCCTCAGTATAGGGAACAGCCTCTCCACACTCAATCTAATGATAATCCTCAGTATAAGGAGCAGCGTATTCACACCCACTCTATCGATGATCCTCAGTATACGGAACAGCCTCTCCACACACAGTCTATCGAGGTTCCTCAGTATGGGGAACAAACTCTCTACACCAAATCTATCGAGCATCCTCAGTATAGGGAACAGCCTCTCCACACCCCCTCTATCGATGATCCTCAGTATGGGGAACAGCCTCTCCACATCCAATCTATCGAGGATCCTCCGCAAAGGGAACAGCATCTCTGCACCCACTCTATCGATGATCCTCAGTATAGGGAACAGCCTTTCCACACCCAATCTATGGAGTATCCTCAGTATAGTGAACAGCCACTCCACACCCAATCTATCAATCATCCTCAGTACATACAGCAGCCTCTCCACACCCACTCTATCGATGATCCTCAGTATAGGGAACAGCCTCTCCACACCCAATCTATTGATGATCCTCAGTATAGGGAAGAGCCTCTCCACACGCACTCAATCAAAGATCCTCAGTATAGGGAACAGCCTCTCCACACCCACTCTAATGATGATCCTCAGTATAGGGAAGAGCCTCTCCACACGAACCCAATCAAAGATCCTCAGCATACGGAACAGCCTCTCCACAACCACTCTATTGATGATCCTCAGAATAGGCAACAGGCTCTCCACACACACTGTATCGAGGATCCGCAATTTTGGAGCAGCCTCTCCACACCCACTCCATCGATGATCCGCAGTTTTGGGAACAGCCTCTCCACACCCACTCTATCGAGGATCCTCAGTATAGGGAAGAGCCTCTCCACACCCACTCTATCGATGATGCTCAGTACAGGGAATACCCTCTCCACAGACTCAATCAATGATCCTCAGTATGGGGAACTGCATCTCCACACCCACTCTATTGATGATCCTCAGTACAGGGAACACACTCTCCACATCGAATCTAACGATGATCCTCAGTAAAGGGAAGAGCATCTCCACACGCACCCAATCAAAGATCCTCAGTAAAGGGAAGAGCCTAGCCACACCCACTCAAATGATGATCCTCAGTATAGGGAAGAGCCTCTCCACACAAACCCAATCAAAGATCCTCAGTATAGGGAACAGCCTCTCCACAACAACTCTATCGATGATCCTCAGTATAGGGAAAAGACTCTCCACTCCCAATCTATCGATGATCCTCAGTGTACGGAAGAGCCTCTCCACACGCACCCAATCAAAGATCCTCAGTAGAGGGAAGAGCCTCTCCACACCCACTCTATCGATGATCCTCAGTATAGGCAACATTCTCTCCACACAAACTCTATCGAGGATCCTCAGTATAGGGAAGAGCCTCTCCACGCAAACCCAATCAAAGATCCTTAGTATAGGGAACAGCCTCTCCACAACCACTCCATCGATGATTCTCAGTGTAGGGAAAAGCCTGTCTACACCCACTCTATCGAGATTCCTCAGTCTAGGGAACAGCCTCTCCACACCCACTCTGTCGATGATCCTCAGTATAAGGAACAGCCTCTCCAAACCCACTCTATCGAGGGTCCTCAGTATAGAGAACAGCCACTCCACACCCACTCTATCGAGGGTCCTCAGTTTTGGAACAGCCTCTCCACACCCACTCCATCGATGATCCTCAGTTTAGGGAAGAGCCTCTCCACACCCACTCTATCGATGATCCTCAGTTTTATGAACAGCCTCTCCACCCCAACTCTATCGAGGATCCTCAGTATACGGAAGAGCCTCTCCACACCCACTCTATCGATAATCCTCAATATATGGAACAGCCTCTCCACACCCACTCTATCGATGATCCTCAGTATAGGCAACAGGCTCTCCACACACACTCTATCGAGGATCCTCAGTATAGGGAAGAGCCTCTCCACACCCACTCTACCAGTGATCGTCAGTATAAGGAACAGCCTCTCCACACCCACTCTATCGATGATCCTCAGTAAAGGGAACAGCCTCTCCACACGCAATCTATCGATGATCCTCAGTATAGGGAAGAGCATCTCCACACGCACTCAATCAAAGATCCTCAGTATAGGGAACAGCCTCTCCACACCCACTCTAATGATGATCCTCAGTATAGGGAAGAGCCTCTCCACACGAACCCAATCAAAGATCCTCAGTATAGGGAACAGCCTCTCCACAACCACTCTATCGATGATCCTCAGTACAGGGAAAAGACTCTCCACTCCCAATCTATCGATGATCCTCAGTGTACGGAAGAGCCTCTCCACACGCACCCTATCAAAGATACTCAGTCGAGGGAAGAGCCTCTCCACCCCCACTCTATCGATGATACTCAGTACAGGCAACAGTCTCTCCACACACACTCTATCGAGGATCATCAGTACAGGGAAGAGCCTCTCCACACAAACCCAATCAAAGTTCCTCATGATAGGGAACACCCTCTCCACAAGCACTCTATCGATGATCCTCAGTATTGGGAAGAGTCTCTCCACACACACACAATCAAAGATCCTCAGTATAGCGAACAACCTCTCCACACCCACTCAATCGAGGATCCTCAGTTTAGGGAACAGCCTCTCCGCACCCCCTCTATCTACTATCCTCAGTATGGAGAATAGCCTCTCCACACCCAATCTATCGAGTATCCTCTGTATAGGGAACAGCCTCTCCACACCCAATCTAACGATAATCCTCAGTATAAGGAGCAGCCTATTCACACCCACTCTGTCGATGATCCTCAGTATAGGGAACAGACTCTCCACACCCACTCTGCCGAGGTTCCTCAGTACAGCGAACAACCTCTCCACACCCACTCTATCAATGATCCTCAGTATAGGGAAGAGCCTCTCCACACCCACTCCGTCGATGTTCCTCAGTATAGGGAACAGCCTCTCCACACCCACTCTGCCGAGGTTCCTCAGTATAGCGAACAGCCTCTCCACACCCACTCTATCAATGATCCTCAGTATAGGGAAGAGCCTCTCCACACCCACACTATCGATGATCCTCAATATAGGGAACAGCCTCTCCACACCGAATCTAACGATGATCCTCAGTATAGGGAACAGCCTCTCCACACGCACCCATTCAAAGATACTCAGTATAGGCAACAGCCTCTCCACACCCACTCTATTGATGATCCTCAGTATAGGGAACAGCCTCTCCACACCCCCTCTATCAATGATCCACAGTATAGGGAACAGCCTCTCCACACCCCCTCTATCAATGATCCTCAGTATGGGGAACAGCCTCTCCACCTCCAAACTATCGAGGATCCTCCGTATAGGGAACAGCCTCTCCACACGCACCCAATCAAAGATCCTCAGTAGAGGGAAGAGCCTCTCCACACCCACACTAACGATGATCCTCAGTATAGAGAACAGCCTTTCCACACCCACTCTATCAAGGCTCCTCAGTATGGGGAACAGCCTCTCCACACCCAATCTATCGATGATCCTCAGTATAGGGAAGAGCATCTCCACACGCACTCAATCAAAGATCCTCAGTATAGGGAACAGCCTTTCCACACCCAATCTATGGAGTATCCTCAGTATAGTGAACAGCCACTCCACACCCAATCTACCAATCATCCTCAGTACATACAGCAGCCTCTCCACACCCACTCTATCGATGATCGTCAGCATAGGGAACAATCTCTCCACACGCACCCAATCAAAGATCCTCAGTAGAGGGAAGAGCCTCTCCACACCCACTCTATCGATGATCCTCAGTATAGGCAACAGGCTCTCCACACACACTCTCTCGAGGATCCTCAGTATAGGGAAGAGCCTCTCCACACCCACTCTATCAATGATCTTCCGTATAGGGAGCAGCCTCTCCACCCCAACTCTATCGAGGATCCTCAGTATAGGGAAGAGCCTCTCCACACCCACTCTATCGATAATCCTCAATATATGGAACAGCCTCTCCACACCCACTCTATCGATGATCCTCAGTATAGGCAACAGGCTCTCCACACACACTCTATCGAGGATCCTCAGTATAGGGAAGAGCCTCTCCACACCCACTCTACCAGTGATCGTCAGTATAAGGAACAGCCTCTCCACACCCACTCTATCGATGATCCTCAGTAAAGGGAACAGCCTCTCCACACGCAATCTATCGATGATCCTCAGTATAGGGAAGAGCATCTCCACACGCACTCAATCAAAGATCCTCAGTATAGGGAACAGCCTCTCCACACCCACTCTAATGATGATCCTCAGTATAGGGAAGAGCCTCTCCACACGAACCCAATCAAAGATCCTCAGTATAGGGAACAGCCTCTCCACAACCACTCTATCGATGATCCTCAGTACAGGGAAAAGACTCTCCACTCCCAATCTATCGATGATCCTCAGTGTACGGAAGAGCCTCTCCACACGCACCCTATCAAAGATACTCAGTCGAGGGAAGAGCCTCTCCACCCCCACTCTATCGATGATACTCAGTACAGGCAACAGTCTCTCCACACACACTCTATCGAGGATCATCAGTACAGGGAAGAGCCTCTCCACACAAACCCAATCAAAGTTCCTCATGATAGGGAACACCCTCTCCACAAGCACTCTATCGATGATCCTCAGTATTGGGAAGAGTCTCTCCACACACACACAATCAAAGATCCTCAGTATAGCCAACAACCTCTCCACACCCACTCAATCGAGGATCCTCAGTTTAGGGAACAGCCTCTCCGCACCCCCTCTATCTACTATCCTCAGTATGGAGAATAGCCTCTCCACACCCAATCTATCGAGTATCCTCTGTATAGGGAACAGCCTCTCCACACCCAATCTAACGATAATCCTCAGTATAAGGAGCAGCCTATTCACACCCACTCTATCGATGATCCTCAGTATAGGGAACAGACTCTCCACACCCACTCTGCCGAGGTTCCTCAGTACAGCGAACAACCTCTCCACACCCACTCTATCAATGATCCTCAGTATAGGGAAGAGCCTCTCCACACCCACTCCGTCGATGTTCCTCAGTATAGGGAACAGCCTCTCCACACCCACTCTGCCGAGGTTCCTCAGTATAGCGAACAGCCTCTCCACACCCACTCTATCAATGATCCTCAGTATAGGGAAGAGCCTCTCCACACCCACACTATCGATGATCCTCAATATAGGGAACAGCCTCTCCACACCGAATCTAACGATGATCCTCAGTATAGGGAACAGCCTCTCCACACGCACCCATTCAAAGATACTCAGTATAGGCAACAGCCTCTCCACACCCACTCTATTGATGATCCTCAGTATAGGGAACAGCCTCTCCACACCCCCTCTATCAATGATCCACAGTATAGGGAACAGCCTCTCCACACCCCCTCTATCAATGATCCTCAGTATGGGGAACAGCCTCTCCACCTCCAAACTATCGAGGATCCTCCGTATAGGGAACAGCCTCTCCACACGCACCCAATCAAAGATCCTCAGTAGAGGGAAGAGCCTCTCCACACCCACACTAACGATGATCCTCAGTATAGAGAACAGCCTTTCCACACCCACTCTATCAAGGCTCCTCAGTATGGGGAACAGCCTCTCCACACCCAATCTATCGATGATCCTCAGTATAGGGAAGAGCATCTCCACACGCACTCAATCAAAGATCCTCAGTATAGGGAACAGCCTTTCCACACCCAATCTATGGAGTATCCTCAGTATAGTGAACAGCCACTCCACACCCAATCTACCAATCATCCTCAGTACATACAGCAGCCTCTCCACACCCACTCTATCGATGATCGTCAGCATAGGGAACAATCTCTCCACACGCACCCAATCAAAGATCCTCAGTAGAGGGAAGAGCCTCTCCACACCCACTCTATCGATGATCCTCAGTATAGGCAACAGGCTCTCCACACACACTCTCTCGAGGATCCTCAGTATAGGGAAGAGCCTCTCCACACCCACTCTATCAATGATCTTCCGTATAGGGAGCAGCCTCTCCACACCCACTCTATCGATGATCCTCAGTATAGGGAACAGCCTCTCCACACCCAATCTATTGATGATCCTCAGTATAGGGAAGAGCCTCTCCACACGCACTCAATCAAAGATCCTCAGTATAGGGAACAGGCTCTCCACACCCACTCTAATGATGATCCTCAGTATAGGGAAGAGCCTCTCCACACGAACCCAATCAAAGATCCTCAGTATAGGGAACAGCCTCTCCACAACAACTCTATCGATGATCCTCAGTATAGGGAAAAGACTCTCCACTCCCAATCTATCGATGATCCTCAGTGTACGGAAGAGCCTCTCCACACGCACCCAATCAAAGATCCTCAGTAGAGGAAAGAGCCTCTCCACACCCACTCTATCGATGATCCTCAGTATAGGCAACAGTCTCTCCACACAAACTCTATCGAGGATCCTCAGTATAGGGAAGAGCCTCTCCACGCAAAACCAATCAAAGATCCTTAGTATAGGGAACAGCCTCTCCACAACCACTCCATCGATGATCCTCAGTATAGGGAACAGCCTGTCTACACCCACTCTATCGAGATTCCTCAGTCTAGGGAACAGCCTCTCCACACACACTCTGTCGATGATCCTCAGTATAAGGAACAGCCTCTCCAAACCCACTCTATCGAGGGTCCTCAGTATAGAGAACAGCCACTCCACACCCACTCTATCGAGGGTCCTCAGTTTTGGAACAGCCTCTCCACACCCACTCCATCGATGATCCTCAGTTTTATGAACAGCCTCTCCACCCCAAATCTATCGAGGATCCTCAGTATAGGGAAGAGCCTCTCCACACCCACTCTATCGATAATCCTCAATATTTGGAACAGCCTCTCCACACCCACTCTATCGATGATCCTCAGTATAGGCAACAGGCTCTCCACACACACTCTATCGAGGATCCTCAGTATAGGGAAGAGCCTCTCCACACCCACTCTACCAGTGATCGTCAGTATAAGGAACAGCCTCTCCACACCCACTCTATCGATGATCCTCAGTATAGGGAACAGCCTCTCCACACGCACCCTATCAAAGATACTCAGTCGAGGGAAGAGCCTCTCCACCCCCACTCTATCGATGATCCTCAGTATAGGCAACAGTCTCTCCACACACACTCTATCGAGGATCATCAGTACAGGGAAGAGCCTCTCCACACAAACACAATCAAAGTTCCTCATGATAGGGAACAGCCTCTCCACAAGCACTCTATCGATGATCCTCAGTATAGGGAAGAGCCCCTCCACACACACACAATCAAAGATCCTCAGTATAGCGAACAGCCTCTCCACACCCACTCAATCGAGGATCCTCAGTTTAGGGAACAGCCTCTCCGCACCCCCTCTATCTACTATCCTCAGTATGGAGAATAGCCTCTCCACACCCAATCTATCGAGTATCCTCAGTATAGGGAACAGCCTCTCCACACCCAATCTAACGATAATCCTCAGTATAAGGAGCAGCCTATTCACACCCACTCTATCGATGATCCTCAGTATAGGGAACAGCCTCTCCACACCCACTCTGCCGAGGTTCCTCAGTATAGCGAACAGCCTCTCCACACCCACTCTATCAATGATCCTCAGTATAGGGAAGAGCCTCTCCACACCCACTCCATCGATGTTCCTCAGTATAGGGAACAGCCTCTCCACACCCACTCTGCCGAGGTTCCTCAGTATAGCGAACAGCCTCTCCACACCCACTCTATCAATGATCCTCAGTATAGGGAAGAGCCTCTCCACACGCACACTATCGATGATCCTCAGTATAGGGAACAGCCTCTCCACACCGAATCTAACGATGATCCTCAGTATAGGGAACAGCCTCTCCACACGCACCCATTCAAAGATACTCAGTATAGGCAACAGCCTCTCCACACCCCCTCTATCAATGATCCACAGTATAGGGAACAGCCTCTCCACACCCCGTCTATCAATGATCCTCAGTATGGGGAACAGCCTCTCCACCTCCAAACTATCGAGGATCCTCCGTATAGGGAACAGCCTCTCCACACGCACCCAATCAAAGATCCTCAGTAGAGGGAAGAGCCTCTCCGCACCCACACTAACGATGATCCTCAGTATAGAGAACAGCCTTTCCACACCCACTCTATCGAGGCTCCTCAGTATGGGGAACAGCCTCTCTACACCCCCTCTATCGATGATCCTCAGTATGGGGAATAGCCTCTCCACACCCAATCTATGGAGTATCCTCAGTATAGGGAACAGCCTCTCCACACCCAATCTACCAATCATCCTCAGTATACGGAGCAGCCTCTCCACACCCACTCTATCGATGATCCTCAGTATAGGGAACAGTCTCTCCACACACACTCTATCGAGGATCATCAGTACAGGGAAGAGCCTCTCCACACAAACCCAATCAAAGTTCCTCAGTATAGGGAACAGCCTCTCCACAACCACTCTATCGATGATCCTCAGTATAGGGAAGAGCCTCTCCACACACACACAATCAAAGATCCTCAGTATAGCGAACAGCCTCTCCACACACACTCAATCGAGGATCCTCAGTTTAAGGAACAGCCTCTCCGCACCCCCTCTATCTACTATCCTCAGTATGGAGAATAGCATCTCCACACCCAATCTATCGAGTATCCTCAGTATAGGGAACAGCCTCTCCACACCCAATCTAACTATAATCCTCAGTATAAGGAGCAGCCTATTCACACCCACTCTATCGATGATCCTCAGTATACGGAACAGCCTCTCCACACACAGTCTATCAAGGTTCCTCAGTATGGGGAACAAACTCTCTACACCCAATCTATCGAGCATCCTCAGTATAGGGAACAGCCTCTCCACACCCCCTCTATCGATGATCCTCAGTATAGGGAAAAGACTTTCCACACCCACTCTATCGATGATCCTCAGTATAGGGAAAAGACTCTCCACTCCCAATCTATCGATGATCCTCAGTGTACGGAAGAGCCTCTCCACACGCACCCAATCAAAGATCCTCAGTAGAGGGAAGAGCCTCTCCACCCCACTCTATCGATGATCCTCAGTATAGGGAAGAGCCTCTCCACACAAACCCAATCAAAGATCCTCAGCATACGGAACAGCCTCTCCACAACCACTCTATTGATGATCCTCAGAATAGGCAACAGGCTCTCCACACACACTAGATCGAGGATCCGCAATTTTGGAGCAGCCTCTCCACACCCACTCCATCGATGATCCGCAGTTTTGGGAACAGCCTCTCCACACCCACTCTATCGAGGATCCTCAGTATAGGGAAGAGCCTCTCCACACCCACTCTATCGATGATGCTCAGTACAGGGAATACCCTCTCCACAGACTCAATCAATGATCCTCAGTATGGGGAACTGCATCTCCACACCCACTCTATTGATGATCCTCAGTACAGGGAACACACTCTCCACATCGAATCTAACGATGATCCTCAGTAAAGGGAAGAGCATCTCCACACGCACCCAATCAAAGATCCTCAGTAAAGGGAAGAGCCTAGCCACACCCACTCAAATGATGATCCTCAGTATAGGGAAGAGCCTCTCCACACAAACCCAATCAAAGATCTTCAGTATAGGGAACAGCCTCTCCACAACCACTCCATCGATGAACCTCAGTATAGGGAAGAGCCTCTCCACACCCACTCTATCGAGGATCCTCACTTTAGGGAACAGCCTCTCCACACCCACTCTATCGAGGATCCTCAGTATGGGGAACAGCCTCTCCGCACCCCCTCTATCTATGATCCTCAGTATGGGGAATAGCCTCTCCACACCCAATCTATCGAGTATCCTCAGTATAGGGAACAGCCTCTCCACACTCAATCTAATGATAATCCTCAGTATAAGGAGCAGCCTATTCACACCCACTCTATCGATGATCCTCAGTATACGGAACAGCCTCTCTACACACAGTCTATCGAGGTTCCTCAGTATGGGGAACAAACTCTCTACACCAAATCTATCGAGCATCCTCAGTATAGGGAACAGCCTCTCCACACCCCCTCTATCGATGATCCTCAGTATGGGGAACAGCCTCTCCACATCCAATCTATCGAGGATCCTCCGCAAAGGGAACAGCCTCTCTGCACCCACTCTATCGATGATCCTCAGTATAGGGAACAGCCTTTCCACACCCAATCTATGGAGTATCCTCAGTATAGTGAACAGCCACTCCACACCCAATCTATCAATCATCCTCAGTACATACAGCAGCCTCTCCACACCCACTCTATCGATGATCCTCAGTATAGGGAACAGCCTCTCCACACCCAATCTATTGATGATCCTCAGTATAGGGAAGAGCCTCTCCACACGCACTCAATCAAAGATCCTCAGTATAGGGAACAGCCTCTCCACACCCACTCTAATGATGATCCTCAGTATAGGGAAGAGCCTCTCCACACGAACCCAATCAAAGATCCTCAGCATACGGAACAGCCTCTCCACAACCACTCTATTGATGATCCTCAGAATAGGCAACAGGCTCTCCACACACACTGTATCGAGGATCCGCAATTTTGGAGCAGCCTCTCCACACCCACTCCATCGATGATCCGCAGTTTTGGGAACAGCCTCTCCACACCCACTCTATCGAGGATCCTCAGTATAGGGAAGAGCCTCTCCACACCCACTCTATCGATGATGCTCAGTACAGGGAATACCCTCTCCACAGACTCAATCAATGATCCTCAGTATGGGGAACTGCATCTCCACACCCACTCTATTGATGATCCTCAGTACAGGGAACACACTCTCCACATCGAATCTAACGATGATCCTCAGTAAAGGGAAGAACATCTCCACACGCACCCAATCAAAGATCCTCAGTAAAGGGAAGAGCCTAGCCACACCCACTCAAATGATGATCCTCAGTATAGGGAAGAGCCTCTCCACACAAACCCAATCAAAGATCCTCAGTATAGGGAACAGCCTCTCCACAACAACTCTATCGATGATCCTCAGTATAGGGAAAAGACTCTCCACTCCCAATCTATCGATGATCCTCAGTGTACGGAAGAGCCTCTCCACACGCACCCAATCAAAGATCCTCAGTAGAGGGAAGAGCCTCTCCACACCCACTCTATCGATGATCCTCAGTATAGGCAACATTCTCTCCACACAAACTCTATCGAGGATCCTCAGTATAGGGAAGAGCCTCTCCACGCAAACCCAATCAAAGATCCTTAGTATAGGGAACAGCCTCTCCACAACCACTCCATCGATGATTCTCAGTGTAGGGAAAAGCCTGTCTACACCCACTCTATCGAGATTCCTCAGTCTAGGGAACAGCCTCTCCACACCCACTCTGTCGATGATCCTCAGTATAAGGAACAGCCTCTCCAAACCCACTCTATCGAGGGTCCTCAGTATAGAGAACAGCCACTCCACACCCACTCTATCGAGGGTCCTCAGTTTTGGAACAGCCTCTCCACACCCACTCCATCGATGATCCTCAGTTTAGGGAAGAGCCTCTCCACACCCACTCTATCGATGATCCTCAGTTTTATGAACAGCCTCTCCACCCCAACTCTATCGAGGATCCTCAGTATAGGGAAGAGCCTCTCCACACCCACTCTATCGATAATCCTCAATATATGGAACAGCCTCTCCACACCCACTCTATCGATGATCCTCAGTATAGGCAACAGGCTCTCCACACACACTCTATCGAGGATCCTCAGTATAGGGAAGAGCCTCTCCACACCCACTCTACCAGTGATCGTCAGTATAAGGAACAGCCTCTCCACACCCACTCTATCGATGATCCTCAGTAAAGGGAACAGCCTCTCCACACGCAATCTATCGATGATCCTCAGTATAGGGAAGAGCATCTCCACACGCACTCAATCAAAGATCCTCAGTATAGGGAACAGCCTCTCCACACCCACTCTAATGATGATCCTCAGTATAGGGAAGAGCCTCTCCACACGAACCCAATCAAAGATCCTCAGTATAGGGAACAGCCTCTCCACAACCACTCTATCGATGATCCTCAGTACAGGGAAAAGACTCTCCACTCCCAATCTATCGATGATCCTCAGTGTACGGAAGAGCCTCTCCACACGCACCCTATCAAAGATACTCAGTCGAGGGAAGAGCCTCTCCACCCCCACTCTATCGATGATACTCAGTACAGGCAACAGTCTCTCCACACACACTCTATCGAGGATCATCAGTACAGGGAAGAGCCTCTCCACACAAACCCAATCAAAGTTCCTCATGATAGGGAACACCCTCTCCACAAGCACTCTATCGATGATCCTCAGTATTGGGAAGAGTCTCTCCACACACACACAATCAAAGATCCTCAGTATAGCCAACAACCTCTCCACACCCACTCAATCGAGGATCCTCAGTTTAGGGAACAGCCTCTCCGCACCCCCTCTATCTACTATCCTCAGTATGGAGAATAGCCTCTCCACACCCAATCTATCGAGTATCCTCTGTATAGGGAACAGCCTCTCCACACCCAATCTAACGATAATCCTCAGTATAAGGAGCAGCCTATTCACACCCACTCTATCGATGATCCTCAGTATAGGGAACAGACTCTCCACACCCACTCTGCCGAGGTTCCTCAGTACAGCGAACAACCTCTCCACACCCACTCTATCAATGATCCTCAGTATAGGGAAGGGCCTCTCCACACCCACTCCGTCGATGTTCCTCAGTATAGGGAACAGCCTCTCCACACCCACTCTGCCGAGGTTCCTCAGTATAGCGAACAGCCTCTCCACACCCACTCTATCAATGATCCTCAGTATAGGGAAGAGCCTCTCCACACCCACACTATCGATGATCCTCAATATAGGGAACAGCCTCTCCACACCGAATCTAACGATGATCCTCAGTATAGGGAACAGCCTCTCCACACGCACCCATTCAAAGATACTCAGTATAGGCAACAGCCTCTCCACACCCACTCTATTGATGATCCTCAGTATAGGGAACAGCCTCTCCACACCCCCTCTATCAATGATCCACAGTATAGGGAACAGCCTCTCCACACCCCCTCTATCAATGATCCTCAGTATGGGGAACAGCCTCTCCACCTCCAAACTATCGAGGATCCTCCGTATAGGGAACAGCCTCTCCACACGCACCCAATCAAAGATCCTCAGTAGAGGGAAGAGCCTCTCCACACCCACACTAACGATGATCCTCAGTATAGAGAACAGCCTTTCCACACCCACTCTATCAAGGCTCCTCAGTATGGGGAACAGCCTCTCCACACCCAATCT
Source organism: Mobula birostris (assembly GCF_030028105.1). NCBI lineage: Eukaryota > Metazoa > Chordata > Chondrichthyes > Myliobatiformes > Myliobatidae > Mobula > Mobula birostris. Next base: position 128,760 of record NW_027278303.1, read on the forward strand.
ATCGATGATCCTCAGTATAGGGAAGAGCATCTCCACACGCACTCAATCAAAGATCCTCAGTATAGGGAACAGCCTTTCCACACCCAATCTATGGAGTATCCTCAGTATAGTGAACAGCCACTCCACACCCAATCTACCAATCATCCTCAGTACATACAGCAGCCTCTCCACACCCACTCTATCGATGATCGTCAGCATAGGGAACAATCTCTCCACACGCACCCAATCAAAGATCCTCAGTAGAGGGAAGAGCCTCTCCACACCCACTCTATCGATGATCCTCAGTATAGGCAACAGGCTCTCCACACACACTCTCTCGAGGATCCTCAGTATAGGGAAGAGCCTCTCCACACCCACTCTATCAATGATCTTCCGTATAGGGAGCAGCCTCTCCACACCCACTCTATCGATGATCCTCAGTATAGGGAACAGCCTCTCCACACCCAATCTATTGATGATCCTCAGTATAGGGAAGAGCCTCTCCACACGCACTCAATCAAAGATCCTCAGTATAGGGAACAGGCTCTCCACACTCACTCTAATGATGATCCTCAGTATACGGAAGAGCCTCTCCACACGAACCCAATCAAAGATCCTCAGTATAGGGAACAGCCTCTCCACAACCACTCTATCGATGATCCTCAGTATAGGGAAAAGACTCTCCACTCCCAATCTATCGATGATCCTCAGTGTACGGAAGAGCCTCTCCACACGCACCCAATCAAAGATACTCAGTCGAGGGAAGAGCCTCTCCACCCCCACTCTATCGATGATCCTCAGTATAGGCAACAGTCCCTCCACACACACTCTATCGAGGATCATCAGTACAGGGAAGAGCCTCTCCACACAAACCCAATCAAAGTTCCTCAGTATAGGGAACAGCCTCTCCACAACCACTCTATCGATGATCCTCAGTATAGGGAAGAGCCTCTCCACACACACACAATCAAAGATCCTCAGTATAGCGAACAGCCTCTCCACACCCACTCAATCGAGGATCCTCAGTTTAGGGAACAGCCTCTCCGCACCCCCTCTATCTACTATCCTCAGTATGGAGAATAGCTTCTCCACACCCAATCTATCGAGTATCGTCAGTATAGGGAACAGCCTCTCCACACCCAATATCACTTTCGTCCTCAGTATAAGGAGCAGCCTATTCACACCCACTCTATCGATGATCCTCAGTATACGGAACAGCCTCTCCACACACAGTCTATCAAGGTTCCTCAGTATGGGGAACAAACTCTGTACACCCAACCTATCGAGCATCCTCAGTATAGGGAACAGCCTCTCCACACCCCCTCTATCGATGATCCTCAGTATGGGGAACAGCCTCTCCACATCCAATCTATCGAGGATCCTCCGCAAAGGGAACAGCCTCTCTGCACCCACACTATCGATGATCCTCAGTATAGGGAACAGCCTTTCCACACCCAATCTATGGAGTATCCTCAGTATAGTAAACAGCCACTCCACACCCAATCTACCAATCATCCTCAGTACATACAGCAGCCTCTCCACACCCACTCTATCCATGATCGTCAGTATAGGGAACAATCTCTCCACACGCACCCAATCAAAGATCCTCAGTAGAGGGAAGAGCCTCTCCACACCCACTCTATCGATCATCCTCAGTATAGGCAACAGGCTCTACACACACACACAATCGAGGATCCTCAGTATAGGGAAGAGCCTCTCCACACCCACTCTATCAATGATCTTCAGTATAGGGAACAGCCTCTCCACACCCACTCTATCGATGATCCTCAGTATAGGTAACAGCCTCTCCACACCCAATCTATTGATGATCCTCAATATAGGGAAGAGCCTCTCCACACGCACTCAATCAAAGATACTCAGTATAAGGAACAGCCTCTCCACACCCACTCTAATGATGATCCTCAGTATAGGGAAGAGCCTCTCCACACGAACCCAATCAAAGATCCTCAGTATAGGGAACAGCCTCTCCACAACAACTCTATCGATGATCCTCAGTATAGGGAAAAGACTCTCCACTCCCAATCTATCGATGATCCTCAGTGTACGGAAGAGCCTCTCCACACGCACCCAATCAAAGATCCTCAGTAGAGGAAAGAGCCTCTCCACACCCACTCTATCGATGATCCTCAGTATAGGCAACAGTCTCTCCACACAAACTCTATCGAGGATCCTCAGTATAGGGAAGAGCCTCTCCACGCAAAACCAATCAAAGATCCTTAGTATAGGGAACAGCGTCTCCACAACCACTCCATCGATGATCCTCAGTATAGGGAACAGCCTGTCGACACCCACTCTTTCGAGATTCCTCAATCTAGGGAACAGCCTCTCCACACACACTCTGTCGATCATCCTCAGTATAAGGAACAGCCTCTCCAAACCCACTCTATCGAGGGTCCTCAGTATAGAGAACAGCCACTCCACACCCACTCTATCGAGGGTCCTCAGTTTTGGAACAGCCTCTCCACACCCACTCCATCGATGATCCTCAGTTTTATGAACAGCCTCTCCACCCCAACTCTATCGAGGATCCTCAGTATAGGGAAGAGCCTCTCCACACCCACTCTATCGATAATCCTCAATATATGGAACAGCCTCTCCACACCCACTCTATCGATGATCCTCAGTATAGGCAACAGGCTCTCCACACACACTCTATCGAGGATCCTCAGTATAGGGAACAGCCTCTCCACACGCAATCTATCGATGATCCTCAGTATAGGGAAGAGCATCTCCACACGCACTCAATCAAAGATCCTCAGTATAGGGAACAGCCTCTCCACACCCACTCTAATGATGATCCTCAGTATAGGGAAGAGCCTCTCCACACGAACCCAATCAAAGATCCTCAGTATAGGGAACAGCCTCTCCACAACCACTCTATCGATGATCCTCAGTACAGGGAAAAGACTCTCCACTCCCAATCTATCGATGATCCTCAGTGTACGGAAGAGCCTCTCCACACGCACTCAATCAATGATCCTCAGTATAGGAAACAGCCTCTCCACACCCACTCTAATGATGATCCTCAGTATAGGGAAGAGCCTCTCCACACGAACCCAATCAAAGATCCTCAGTATAGGGAACAGCCTCTCCACAAGCACTCTATCGATGATCCTCAGTATAGGGAATAGCCTCTCCACACACACACAATCAAAGATCCTCAGTATAGCGAACAGCCTCTCCACACCCACTCAATCGAGGATCCTCAGTTTAGGGAACAGCCTCTCCGCACCCCCTCTATCTACTATCCTCAGTATGGAGAATAGCCTCTCCACACCCAATCTATCGAGTATCCTCAGTATAGGGAACAGCCTCTCCACACCCAATCTAACGATAATCCTCAGTATAAGGAGCAGCCTATTCACACCCACTCTACCGATGATCCTCAGTATAGAGAACAGCCTCTCCACACCCACTCTGCCGAGGTTCCTCAGTATAGCGAACAGCCTCTCCACACCCACTCTATCAATGATCCTCAGTATAGGGAAGAGCCTCTCCACACCCACTCCATCGATGTTCCTCAGTATAGGGAACAGCCTCTCCACACCCACTCTGCCGAGGTTCCTCAGTATAGCGAACAGCCTCTCCACACCCACTCTATCAATGATCCTCAGTATAAGGAAGAGCCTCTCCACACCCACACTATCGATGATCCTCAGTATAGGGAACAGCCTCTCCACACCGAATCTAACGATGATCCTCAGTATAGGGAACAGCCTCTCCACACGCACCCATTCAAAGATACACAGTATAGGCAACAGCCTCTCCACACCCACTCTGTTGATGATCCTCAGTATAGGGAACAGCCTCTCCACACCCCCTCTATCAATGATCCACAGTATAGGGAACAGCCTCTCCACACCCCCTCTATCAATGATCGTCAGTATGGGGAACAGCCTCTCCACCTCCAAACTATCGAGGATCCTCCGTATAGGGAACAGCCTCTCCACACGCACCCAATCAAAGATCCTCAGTAGAGGGAAGACCCTCTCCGCACCCACACTAACGATGATCCTCAGTATACAGAACAGCCTTTCCACACCCACTCTATCAAGGCTCCTCAGTATGGGGAACAGCCTCTCTACACCCCCTCTATCGATGATCCTCAGTATGGGGAATAGCCTCTCCACACCCAATCTATGGAGTATCCTCAGTGTAGGGAACAGCCTCTCCACACCCAATCTACCAATCATCCTCAGTATACGGAGCAGCCTCTCCACACCCACTCTATCGATGATCCTCAGTATAGGGAACAGTCTCTCCACACACACTCTATCGAGGATCATCAGTACAGGGAAGAGCCTCTCCACACAAACCCAATCAAAGTTCCTCAGTATAGGGAACAGCCTCTCCACAACCACTCTATCGATGATCCTCAGTATAGGGAACAGCCTCTCCACAACCACTCTATCGATGATCCTCAGTATAGGGAACAGCCTCTCCACACCCAATCTAACTATAATCCTCAGTATAAGGAGCAGCCTATTCACACCCACTCTATCGATGATCCTCAGTATACGGAACAGCCTCTCCACACACAGTCTATCAAGGTTCCTCAGTATGGGGAACAAACTCTCTACACCCAATCTATCGAGCATCCTCAGTATAAGGAACAGCCTCTCCACACCCACTCTAGCGATGATCCTCAGTATAGGGAAAAGACTCTCCACACCCACTCTATCGATGATCCTCAGTAGAGGGAAGAGCCTCTCCACCCCACTCTATCGATGATCCTCAGTATAGGGAAGAGCCTCTCCACACAAACCCAATCAAAGATCCTCAGTATAGGGAACAGCCTCTCCACAACCACTCTATTGATGATCCTCAGAATAGGCAACAGGCTCTCCACACACACTGTATCGAGGATCCGCAATTTTGGAGCAGCCTCTCCACACCCACTCCATCGATGATCCGCAGTTTTGGGAACAGCCTCTCCACACCCACTCTATCGAGGATCCTCAGTATAGGGAAGAGCCTCTCCACACCCACTCTATCGATGATGCTCAGTACAGGGAATACCCTCTCCACAGACTCAATCAATGATCCTCAGTATGGGGAACTGCCTCTCCACACCCACTCTATTGATGATCCTCAGTACAGGGAACACACTCTCCACATCGAATCTAACGATGATCCTCAGTAAAGGGAAGAGCATCTCCACACGCACCCAATCAAAGATTCTCAGTAAAGGGAAGAGCCTAGCCACACCCACTCAAATGATGATCCTCAGTATAGGGAAGAGCCTCTCCACACAAACCCAATCAAAGACCCTCAGTATAGGGAACAGCCTCTCCACAACCACTCTATCGATGAACCTCAGTATAGGGAAGAGCCTCTCCACACCCACTCTATCGAGGATCCTCACTTTAGGGAACAGCCTCTCCACACCCACTCTATCGAGGATCCTCAGTATGGGGAACAGCCTCTCCGCACCCCCTCTATCTATGATCCTCAGTATGGGGAATAGCCTCTCCACACCCAATCTATCGAGTATCCTCAGTATAGGGAACAGCCTCTCCACACCCAATCTAATGATAATCCTCAGTATAAGGAGCAGCCTATTCACACCCACTCTATCGATGATCCTCAGTATACGGAACAGCCTCTCCACACACAGTCTATCGAGGTTCCTCAGTATGGGGAACAAACTCTCTACACCAAATCTATCGAGCATCCTCAGTATAGGGAACAGCCTCTCCACACCCCCTCTATCGATGATCCTCAGTATGGGGAACAGCCTCTCCACATCCAATCTATCGAGGATCCTCCGCAAAGGGAACAGCCTCTCTGCACCCACTCTATCGATGATCCTCAGTATAGGGAACAGCCTTTCCACACCCAATCTATGGAGTATCCTCAGTATAGTGAACAGCCACTCCACACCCAATCTACCAATCATCCTCAGTACATACAGCAGCCTCTCCACACCCACTCTATCGATGATCCTCAGTATAGGGAACAGCCTCTCCACACCCAATCTATTGATGATCCTCAGTATAGGGAAGAGCCTCTCCACACGCACTCAATCAAAGATCCTCAGTATAGGGAACAGCCTCTCCACACCCACCCTAATGATGATCCTCAGTATAGGGAAGAGCCTCTCCACACGAACCCAATCAAAGATCCTCAGTATAGGGAGCAGCCTCTCCACAACAACTCTATCGATGATCCTCAGTATAGGGAAAAGACTCTCCACTCCCAATCTATCGATGATCCTCAGTGTACGGAAGAGCCTCTCCACACGCACCCAATCAAAGATCCTCAGTAGAGGGAAGAGCCTCTCCACACCCACTCTATCGATGATCCTCAGTATAGGCAACAGTCTCTCCACACAAACTCTATCGAGGATCCTCAGTATAGGGAAGAGCCTCTCCACGCAAACCCAATCAAAGATCCTTAGTATAGGGAACAGCCTCTCCACAACCACTCCATCGATGATCCTCAGTGTAGGGAAAAGCCTGTCTACACCCACTCTATCGAGATTCCTCAGTCTCGGGAACAGCCTCTCCACACCCACTCTGTCGATGATCCTCAGTATAAGGAACAGCCTCTCCAAACCCACTCTATCGAGGGTCCTCAGTACAGAGAACAGCCACTCCACACCCACTCTATCGAGGGTCCTCAGTTTTGGAACAGCCTCTCCACACCCACTCCATCGATGATCCTCAGTTTAGTGAAGAGCCTCTCCACACCCATTCTATCGATGATCCTCAGTTTTATGAACAGCCTCTCCACCCCAACTCTATCGAGGATCCTCAGTATAGGGAAGAGCCTCTCCACACCCACTCTATCGATAATCCTCAATATATGGAACAGCCTCTCCACACCCACTCTATCGATGATCCTCAGTATAGGCAACAGGCTCTCCACACACACTCTATCGAGGATCCTCAGTATAGGGAAGAGCCTCTACACACCCACTCTACCAGTGATCGTCAGTATAAGGAACAGCCTCTCCACACCCACTCTATCGATGATCCTCAGTAAAGGGAACAGCCTCTCCACACGCAATCTATCGATGATCCTCAGTATAGGGAAGAGCATCTCCACACGCACTCAATCAAAGATCCTCAGTATAGTGAACAGCCTCTCCACACCCACTCTAATGATGATCCTCAGTATAGGGAAGAGCCTCTCCACACCAACCCAATCAAAGATCCTCAGTATAGGGAACAGCCTCTCCACAACCACTCTATCGATGATCCTCAGTACAGGGAAAAGTCTCTCCACTCCCAATCTATCGATGATCCTCAGTGTACGGAAGAGCCTCTCCACACTCACCCAATCAAAGATACTCAGTCGAGGGAAGAGCCTCTCCACCCCCACTCTATCGATGATCCTCAGTACAGGCAACAGTCTCTCCACACACACTCTATCGAGGATCATCAGTACAGGGAAGAGCCTCTCCACACAAACCCAATCAAAGTTCCTCATGATAGGGAACACCCTCTCCACAAGCACTCTATCGATGATCCTCAGTATTGGGAAGAGTCTCTCCACACACACACAATCAAAGATCCTCAGTATAGCGAACAGCCTCTCCACACCCACTCAATCGAGGATCCTCAGTTTAGGGAACAGCCTCTCCGCACCCCCTCTATTTACTATCCTCAGTATGGAGAATAGCCTCTCCACACCCAATCTATCGAGTATCCTCAGTATAGGGAACAGCCTCTCCACACCCAATCTAACGATAATCCTCAGTATAAGGAGCAGCCTATTCACACCCACTCTATCGATCATCCTCAGTATAGGGAACAGCCTCTCCACACCCACTCTGCCGAGGTTCCTCAGTATAGCGAACAGCCTCTCCACACCCACTCTATCAATGATCCTCAGTATAGGGAAGAGCCTCTCCACACCCACTCCATCGATGTTCCTCAGTATAGGGAACAGCCTCTCCACACCCACTCTGCCGAGATTCCTCAGTATAGCGAACAGCCTCTCCACACCCACTCTATCAATGATCCTCAGTATAGGGAAGAGCCTCTCCACACCCACACCATCGATGATCCTCAGTATAGGGAACAGCCTCTCCACACCGAATCTAACGATGATCCTCAGTATAGGGAACAGCCTCTCCACACGCACCCATTCAAAGATACTCAGTATAGGCAACAGCCTCTCCACACCCACTCTATTGATGATCCTCAGTATAGGGAACAGCCTCTCCACACCCCCTCTATCAATGATCCTCAGTATACGGAACAGCCTCTCCACACCCCCTCTATCAATGATCCTCAGTATGGGGAACAGCCTCTCCACCTCCAAACTATCGAGTATCCTCCGTATAGGGAACAGCCTCTCCACACGCACCCAATCAAAGATCCTCAGTAGAGGGAAGAGCCTCTCCACACCCACACTAACGATGATCCTCAGTATAGAGAACAGCCTTTCCACACCAACTGTATCAAGGCCTCTCAGTATGGGGAAGAGCCTCTCTACACCCCCTCTATCGATGATCCTCAGTATGGGGAATAGCCTCTCCACACCCAATCTATGGAGTATCCTCAGTATAGGGAACAGCCTCTCCACACCCAATCTACCCATCATCCTCAGTAAACGGAGCAGCCTCTCCACACACACTCTATCGATGATCCTCAGTATAGGGAACAGCCTCTCCACACGCACCCAATCAAAGATCCTCAGTAGAGGGAAGTGCCTCTCCATACCCACTCTATCAATGATCTTCAGAATAGGGTACAGCCTGTCCACACCCACTCTATCGATGATCCTCAGTATAGAGAACAGCCTCTCCACACCCAATCTATCGATGATCCTCAGTATAGGGAAGAGCCTCTCCACACCCACTCTATCGATGATCCTCAGTATAGGCAACAGGATCTCCACACACACTCTATCGAGGATCCTCAGTATACAGAAGAGCCTCTGCACACCCACTCTATCAATGATCCTCAGTATAGGGAAGAGCCTCTCCACACGAACCCAATCAAAGATCCTCAGTATAGGGAGCAGCCTCTCCACAACCACTCTATTGATGATCCTCAGAATAGGCAACAGGCTCTCCACACACACTGTATCGAGGATCCGCAATTTTGGAGCAGCCTCTCCACACCCACTCCATCGATGATCCGCAGTTTTGGGAACAGCCTCTCCACACCCACTCTATCGAGGATCCTCAGTATAGGGAAGAGCCTCTCCACACCCACTCTATCGATCATGCTCAGTACAGGGAATACCCTCTCCACAGACTCAATCAATGATCCTCAGTATGGGGAACTGCCTCTCCACACCCACTCTATTGATGATCCTCAGTACAGGGAACACACTCTCCACATCGAATCTAACGATGATCCTCAGTAAAGGGAAGAGCATCTCCACACGCACCCAATCAAAGATTCTCAGTAAAGGGAAGAGCCTAGCCACACCCACTCAAATGATGATCCTCAGTATAGGGAAGAGCCTCTCCACACAAACCCAATCAAAGATCCTCAGTATAGGGAACAGCCTCTCCACAACAACTCTATCGATGATCCTCAGTATAGGGAAAAGACTCTCCACTCCCAATCTATCGATGATCCTCAGTGTACGGAAGAGCCTCTCCACACGCACCCAATCAAAGATCCTCAGTAGAGGGAAGAGCCTCTCCACACCCACTCTATCGATGATCCTCAGTATAGGCAACATTCTCTCCACACAAACTCTATCGAGGATCCTCAGTATAGGGAAGAGCCTCTCCACGCAAACCCAATCAAAGATCCTTAGTATAGGGAACAGCCTCTCCACAACCACTCCATCGATGATTCTCAGTGTAGGGAAAAGCCTGTCTACACCCACTCTATCGAGATTCCTCAGTCTAGGGAACAGCCTCTCCACACCCACTCTGTCGATGATCCTCAGTATAAGGAACAGCCTCTCCAAACCCACTCTATCGAGGGTCCTCAGTATAGAGAACAGCCACTCCACACCCACTCTATCGAGGGTCCTCAGTTTTGGAACAGCCTCTCCACACCCACTCCATCGATGATCCTCAGTTTAGGGAAGAGCCTCTCCACACCCACTCTATCGATGATCCTCAGTTTTATGAACAGCCTCTCCACCCCAACTCTATCGAGGATCCTCAGTATAGGGAAGAGCCTCTCCACACCCACTCTATCGATAATCCTCAATATATGGAACAGCCTCTCCACACCCACTCTATCGATGATCCTCAGTATAGGCAACAGGCTCTCCACACACACTCTATCGAGGATCCTCAGTATAGGGAAGAGCCTCTCCACACCCACTCTACCAGTGATCGTCAGTATAAGGAACAGCCTCTCCACACCCACTCTATCGATGATCCTCAGTAAAGGGAACAGCCTCTCCACACGCAATCTATCGATGATCCTCAGTATAGGGAAGAGCATCTCCACACGCACTCAATCAAAGATCCTCAGTATAGGGAACAGCCTCTCCACACCCACTCTAATGATGATCCTCAGTATAGGGAAGAGCCTCTCCACACGAACCCAATCAAAGATCCTCAGTATAGGGAACAGCCTCTCCACAACCACTCTATCGATGATCCTCAGTACAGGGAAAAGACTCTCCACTCCCAATCTATCGATGATCCTCAGTGTACGGAAGAGCCTCTCCACACGCACCCTATCAAAGATACTCAGTCGAGGGAAGAGCCTCTCCACCCCCACTCTATCGATGATACTCAGTACAGGCAACAGTCTCTCCACACACACTCTATCGAGGATCATCAGTACAGGGAAGAGCCTCTCCACACAAACCCAATCAAAGTTCCTCATGATAGGGAACACCCTCTCCACAAGCACTCTATCGATGATCCTCAGTATTGGGAAGAGTCTCTCCACACACACACAATCAAAGATCCTCAGTATAGCCAACAACCTCTCCACACCCACTCAATCGAGGATCCTCAGTTTAGGGAACAGCCTCTCCGCACCCCCTCTATCTACTATCCTCAGTATGGAGAATAGCCTCTCCACACCCAATCTATCGAGTATCCTCTGTATAGGGAACAGCCTCTCCACACCCAATCTAACGATAATCCTCAGTATAAGGAGCAGCCTATTCACACCCACTCTATCGATGATCCTCAGTATAGGGAACAGACTCTCCACACCCACTCTGCCGAGGTTCCTCAGTACAGCGAACAACCTCTCCACACCCACTCTATCAATGATCCTCAGTATAGGGAAGAGCCTCTCCACACCCACTCCGTCGATGTTCCTCAGTATAGGGAACAGCCTCTCCACACCCACTCTGCCGAGGTTCCTCAGTATAGCGAACAGCCTCTCCACACCCACTCTATCAATGATCCTCAGTATAGGGAAGAGCCTCTCCACACCCACACTATCGATGATCCTCAATATAGGGAACAGCCTCTCCACACCGAATCTAACGATGATCCTCAGTATAGGGAACAGCCTCTCCACACGCACCCATTCAAAGATACTCAGTATAGGCAACAGCCTCTCCACACCCACTCTATTGATGATCCTCAGTATAGGGAACAGCCTCTCCACACCCCCTCTATCAATGATCCACAGTATAGGGAACAGCCTCTCCACACCCCCTCTATCAATGATCCTCAGTATGGGGAACAGCCTCTCCACCTCCAAACTATCGAGGATCCTCCGTATAGGGAACAGCCTCTCCACACGCACCCAATCAAAGATCCTCAGTAGAGGGAAGAGCCTCTCCACACCCACACTAACGATGATCCTCAGTATAGAGAACAGCCTTTCCACACCCACTCTATCAAGGCTCCTCAGTATGGGGAACAGCCTCTCCACACCCAATCTATCGATGATCCTCAGTATAGGGAAGAGCATCTCCACACGCACTCAATCAAAGATCCTCAGTATAGGGAACAGCCTTTCCACACCCAATCTATGGAGTATCCTCAGTATAGTGAACAGCCACTCCACACCCAATCTACCAATCATCCTCAGTACATACAGCAGCCTCTCCACACCCACTCTATCGATGATCGTCAGCATAGGGAACAATCTCTCCACACGCACCCAATCAAAGATCCTCAGTAGAGGGAAGAGCCTCTCCACACCCACTCTATCGATGATCCTCAGTATAGGCAACAGGCTCTCCACACACACTCTCTCGAGGATCCTCAGTATAGGGAAGAGCCTCTCCACACCCACTCTATCAATGATCTTCCGTATAGGGAGCAGCCTCTCCACACCCACTCTATCGATGATCCTCAGTATAGGGAACAGCCTCTCCACACCCAATCTATTGATGATCCTCAGTATAGGGAAGAGCCTCTCCACACGCACTCAATCAAAGATCCTCAGTATAGGGAACAGGCTCTCCACACTCACTCTAATGATGATCCTCAGTATACGGAAGAGCCTCTCCACACGAACCCAATCAAAGATCCTCAGTATAGGGAACACCCTCTCCACAACCACTCTATCGATGATCCTCAGTATAGGGAAAAGACTCTCCACTCCCAATCTATCGATGATCCTCAGTGTACGGAAGAGCCTCTCCACACGCACCCAATCAAAGATACTCAGTCGAGGGAAGAGCCTCTCCACCCCCACTCTATCGATGATCCTCAGTATAGGCAACAGTCCCTCCACACACACTCTATCGAGGATCATCAGTACAGGGAAGAGCCTCTCCACACAAACCCAATCAAAGTTCCTCAGTATAGGGAACAGCCTCTCCACAACCACTCTATCGATGATCCTCAGTATAGGGAAGAGCCTCTCCACACACACACAATCAAAGATCCTCAGTATAGCGAACAGCCTCTCCACACCCACTCAATCGAGGATCCTCAGTTTAGGGAACAGCCTCTCCGCACCCCCTCTATCTACTATCCTCAGTATGGAGAATAGCTTCTCCACACCCAATCTATCGAGTATCGTCAGTATAGGGAACAGCCTCTCCACACCCAATATCACTTTCGTCCTCAGTATAAGGAGCAGCCTATTCACACCCACTCTATCGATGATCCTCAGTATACGGAACAGCCTCTCCACACACAGTCTATCAAGGTTCCTCAGTATGGGGAACAAACTCTGTACACCCAACCTATCGAGCATCCTCAGTATAGGGAACAGCCTCTCCACACCCCCTCTATCGATGATCCTCAGTATGGGGAACAGCCTCTCCACATCCAATCTATCGAGGATCCTCCGCAAAGGGAACAGCCTCTCTGCACCCACACTATCGATGATCCTCAGTATAGGGAACAGCCTTTCCACACCCAATCTATGGAGTATCCTCAGTATAGTAAACAGCCACTCCACACCCAATCTACCAATCATCCTCAGTACATACAGCAGCCTCTCCACACCCACTCTATCCATGATCGTCAGTATAGGGAACAATCTCTCCACACGCACCCAATCAAAGATCCTCAGTAGAGGGAAGAGCCTCTCCACACCCACTCTATCGATCATCCTCAGTATAGGCAACAGGCTCTACACACACACACAATCGAGGATCCTCAGTATAGGGAAGAGCCTCTCCACACCCACTCTATCAATGATCTTCAGTATAGGGAACAGCCTCTCCACACCCACTCTATCGATGATCCTCAGTATAGGTAACAGCCTCTCCACACCCAATCTATTGATGATCCTCAATATAGGGAAGAGCCTCTCCACACGCACTCAATCAAAGATACTCAGTATAAGGAACAGCCTCTCCACACCCACTCTAATGATGATCCTCAGTATAGGGAAGAGCCTCTCCACACGAACCCAATCAAAGATCCTCAGTATAGGGAACAGCCTCTCCACAACAACTCTATCGATGATCCTCAGTATAGGGAAAAGACTCTCCACTCCCAATCTATCGATGATCCTCAGTGTACGGAAGAGCCTCTCCACACGCACCCAATCAAAGATCCTCAGTAGAGGAAAGAGCCTCTCCACACCCACTCTATCGATGATCCTCAGTATAGGCAACAGTCTCTCCACACAAACTCTATCGAGGATCCTCAGTATAGGGAAGAGCCTCTCCACGCAAAACCAATCAAAGATCCTTAGTATAGGGAACAGCGTCTCCACAACCACTCCATCGATGATCCTCAGTATAGGGAACAGCCTGTCGACACCCACTCTTTCGAGATTCCTCAATCTAGGGAACAGCCTCTCCACACACACTCTGTCGATCATCCTCAGTATAAGGAACAGCCTCTCCAAACCCACTCTATCGAGGGTCCTCAGTATAGAGAACAGCCACTCCACACCCACTCTATCGAGGGTCCTCAGTTTTGGAACAGCCTCTCCACAGCCACTCCATCGATGATCCTCAGTTTTATGAACAGCCTCTCCACCCCAACTCTATCGAGGATCCTCAGTATAGGGAAGAGCCTCTCCACACCCACTCTATCGATAATCCTCAATATATGGAACAGCCTCTCCACACCCACTCTATCGATGATCCTCAGTATAGGCAACAGGCTCTCCACACACACTCTATCGAGGATCCTCAGTATAGGGAACAGCCTCTCCACACGCAATCTATCGATGATCCTCAGTATAGGGAAGAGCATCTCCACACGCACTCAATCAAAGATCCTCAGTATAGGGAACAGCCTCTCCACACCCACTCTAATGATGATCCTCAGTATAGGGAAGAGCCTCTCCACACGAACCCAATCAAAGATCCTCAGTATAGGGAACAGCCTCTCCACAACCACTCTATCGATGATCCTCAGTACAGGGAAAAGACTCTCCACTCCCAATCTATCGATGATCCTCAGTGTACGGAAGAGCCTCTCCACACGCACTCAATCAATGATCCTCAGTATAGGGAACAGCCTCTCCACACCCACTCTAATGATGATCCTCAGTATAGGGAAGAGCCTCTCCACACGAACCCAATCAAAGATCCTCAGTATAGGGAACAGCCTCTCCACAAGCACTCTATCGATGATCCTCAGTATAGGGAATAGCCTCTCCACACACACACAATCAAAGATCCTCAGTATAGCGAACAGCCTCTCCACACCCACTCAATCGAGGATCCTCAGTTTAGGGAACAGCCTCTCCGCACCCCCTCTATCTACTATCCTCAGTATGGAGAATAGCCTCTCCACACCCAATCTATCGAGTATCCTCAGTATAGGGAACAGCCTCTCCACACCCAATCTAACGATAATCCTCAGTATAAGGAGCAGCCTATTCACACCCACTCTACCGATGATCCTCAGTATAGAGAACAGCCTCTCCACACCCACTCTGCCGAGGTTCCTCAGTATAGCGAACAGCCTCTCCACACCCACTCTATCAATGATCCTCAGTATAGGGAAGAGCCTCTCCACACCCACTCCATCGATGTTCCTCAGTATAGGGAACAGCCTCTCCACACCCACTCTGCCGAGGTTCCTCAGTATAGCGAACAGCCTCTCCACACCCACTCTATCAATGATCCTCAGTATAAGGAAGAGCCTCTCCACACCCACACTATCGATGATCCTCAGTATAGGGAACAGCCTCTCCACACCGAATCTAACGATGATCCTCAGTATAGGGAACAGCCTCTCCACACGCACCCATTCAAAGATACACAGTATAGGCAACAGC
Source organism: Mobula birostris (assembly GCF_030028105.1). Lineage (NCBI taxonomy): Eukaryota > Metazoa > Chordata > Chondrichthyes > Myliobatiformes > Myliobatidae > Mobula > Mobula birostris. The sequence continues at coordinate 144,302 of NW_027278303.1, forward strand.
CTCTCCACACCCACTCTGTTGATGATCCTCAGTATAGGGAACAGCCTCTCCACACCCCCTCTATCAATGATCCACAGTATAGGGAACAGCCTCTCCACACCCCCTCTATCAATGATCGTCAGTATGGGGAACAGCCTCTCCACCTCCAAACTATCGAGGATCCTCCGTATAGGGAACAGCCTCTCCACACGCACCCAATCAAAGATCCTCAGTAGAGGGAAGACCCTCTCCGCACCCACACTAACGATGATCCTCAGTATACAGAACAGCCTTTCCACACCCACTCTATCAAGGCTCCTCAGTATGGGGAACAGCCTCTCTACACCCCCTCTATCGATGATCCTCAGTATGGGGAATAGCCTCTCCACACCCAATCTATGGAGTATCCTCAGTGTAGGGAACAGCCTCTCCACACCCAATCTACCAATCATCCTCAGTATACGGAGCAGCCTCTCCACACCCACTCTATCGATGATCCTCAGTATAGGGAACAGTCTCTCCACACACACTCTATCGAGGATCATCAGTACAGGGAAGAGCCTCTCCACACAAACCCAATCAAAGTTCCTCAGTATAGGGAACAGCCTCTCCACAACCACTCTATCGATGATCCTCAGTATAGGGAACAGCCTCTCCACAACCACTCTATCGATGATCCTCAGTATAGGGAACAGCCTCTCCACACCCAATCTAACTATAATCCTCAGTATAAGGAGCAGCCTATTCACACCCACTCTATCGATGATCCTCAGTATACGGAACAGCCTCTCCACACACAGTCTATCAAGGTTCCTCAGTATGGGGAACAAACTCTCTACACCCAATCTATCGAGCATCCTCAGTATAAGGAACAGCCTCTCCACACCCACTCTAGCGATGATCCTCAGTATAGGGAAAAGACTCTCCACACCCACTCTATCGATGATCCTCAGTAGAGGGAAGAGCCTCTCCACCCCACTCTATCGATGATCCTCAGTATAGGGAAGAGCCTCTCCACACAAACCCAATCAAAGATCCTCAGTATAGGGAACAGCCTCTCCACAACCACTCTATTGATGATCCTCAGAATAGGCAACAGGCTCTCCACACACACTGTATCGAGGATCCGCAATTTTGGAGCAGCCTCTCCACACCCACTCCATCGATGATCCGCAGTTTTGGGAACAGCCTCTCCACACCCACTCTATCGAGGATCCTCAGTATAGGGAAGAGCCTCTCCACACCCACTCTATCGATGATGCTCAGTACAGGGAATACCCTCTCCACAGACTCAATCAATGATCCTCAGTATGGGGAACTGCCTCTCCACACCCACTCTATTGATGATCCTCAGTACAGGGAACACACTCTCCACATCGAATCTAACGATGATCCTCAGTAAAGGGAAGAGCATCTCCACACGCACCCAATCAAAGATTCTCAGTAAAGGGAAGAGCCTAGCCACACCCACTCAAATGATGATCCTCAGTATAGGGAAGAGCCTCTCCACACAAACCCAATCAAAGACCCTCAGTATAGGGAACAGCCTCTCCACAACCACTCTATCGATGAACCTCAGTATAGGGAAGAGCCTCTCCACACCCACTCTATCGAGGATCCTCACTTTAGGGAACAGCCTCTCCACACCCACTCTATCGAGGATCCTCAGTATGGGGAACAGCCTCTCCGCACCCCCTCTATCTATGATCCTCAGTATGGGGAATAGCCTCTCCACACCCAATCTATCGAGTATCCTCAGTATAGGGAACAGCCTCTCCACACCCAATCTAATGATAATCCTCAGTATAAGGAGCAGCCTATTCACACCCACTCTATCGATGATCCTCAGTATACGGAACAGCCTCTCCACACACAGTCTATCGAGGTTCCTCAGTATGGGGAACAAACTCTCTACACCAAATCTATCGAGCATCCTCAGTATAGGGAACAGCCTCTCCACACCCCCTCTATCGATGATCCTCAGTATGGGGAACAGCCTCTCCACATCCAATCTATCGAGGATCCTCCGCAAAGGGAACAGCCTCTCTGCACCCACTCTATCGATGATCCTCAGTATAGGGAACAGCCTTTCCACACCCAATCTATGGAGTATCCTCAGTATAGTGAACAGCCACTCCACACCCAATCTACCAATCATCCTCAGTACATACAGCAGCCTCTCCACACCCACTCTATCGATGATCCTCAGTATAGGGAACAGCCTCTCCACACCCAATCTATTGATGATCCTCAGTATAGGGAAGAGCCTCTCCACACGCACTCAATCAAAGATCCTCAGTATAGGGAACAGCCTCTCCACACCCACCCTAATGATGATCCTCAGTATAGGGAAGAGCCTCTCCACACGAACCCAATCAAAGATCCTCAGTATAGGGAGCAGCCTCTCCACAACAACTCTATCGATGATCCTCAGTATAGGGAAAAGACTCTCCACTCCCAATCTATCGATGATCCTCAGTGTACGGAAGAGCCTCTCCACACGCACCCAATCAAAGATCCTCAGTAGAGGGAAGAGCCTCTCCACACCCACTCTATCGATGATCCTCAGTATAGGCAACAGTCTCTCCACACAAACTCTATCGAGGATCCTCAGTATAGGGAAGAGCCTCTCCACGCAAACCCAATCAAAGATCCTTAGTATAGGGAACAGCCTCTCCACAACCACTCCATCGATGATCCTCAGTGTAGGGAAAAGCCTGTCTACACCCACTCTATCGAGATTCCTCAGTCTCGGGAACAGCCTCTCCACACCCACTCTGTCGATGATCCTCAGTATAAGGAACAGCCTCTCCAAACCCACTCTATCGAGGGTCCTCAGTACAGAGAACAGCCACTCCACACCCACTCTATCGAGGGTCCTCAGTTTTGGAACAGCCTCTCCACACCCACTCCATCGATGATCCTCAGTTTAGTGAAGAGCCTCTCCACACCCATTCTATCGATGATCCTCAGTTTTATGAACAGCCTCTCCACCCCAACTCTATCGAGGATCCTCAGTATAGGGAAGAGCCTCTCCACACCCACTCTATCGATAATCCTCAATATATGGAACAGCCTCTCCACACCCACTCTATCGATGATCCTCAGTATAGGCAACAGGCTCTCCACACACACTCTATCGAGGATCCTCAGTATAGGGAAGAGCCTCTACACACCCACTCTACCAGTGATCGTCAGTATAAGGAACAGCCTCTCCACACCCACTCTATCGATGATCCTCAGTAAAGGGAACAGCCTCTCCACACGCAATCTATCGATGATCCTCAGTATAGGGAAGAGCATCTCCACACGCACTCAATCAAAGATCCTCAGTATAGTGAACAGCCTCTCCACACCCACTCTAATGATGATCCTCAGTATAGGGAAGAGCCTCTCCACACCAACCCAATCAAAGATCCTCAGTATAGGGAACAGCCTCTCCACAACCACTCTATCGATGATCCTCAGTACAGGGAAAAGTCTCTCCACTCCCAATCTATCGATGATCCTCAGTGTACGGAAGAGCCTCTCCACACTCACCCAATCAAAGATACTCAGTCGAGGGAAGAGCCTCTCCACCCCCACTCTATCGATGATCCTCAGTACAGGCAACAGTCTCTCCACACACACTCTATCGAGGATCATCAGTACAGGGAAGAGCCTCTCCACACAAACCCAATCAAAGTTCCTCATGATAGGGAACACCCTCTCCACAAGCACTCTATCGATGATCCTCAGTATTGGGAAGAGTCTCTCCACACACACACAATCAAAGATCCTCAGTATAGCGAACAGCCTCTCCACACCCACTCAATCGAGGATCCTCAGTTTAGGGAACAGCCTCTCCGCACCCCCTCTATTTACTATCCTCAGTATGGAGAATAGCCTCTCCACACCCAATCTATCGAGTATCCTCAGTATAGGGAACAGCCTCTCCACACCCAATCTAACGATAATCCTCAGTATAAGGAGCAGCCTATTCACACCCACTCTATCGATCATCCTCAGTATAGGGAACAGCCTCTCCACACCCACTCTGCCGAGGTTCCTCAGTATAGCGAACAGCCTCTCCACACCCACTCTATCAATGATCCTCAGTATAGGGAAGAGCCTCTCCACACCCACTCCATCGATGTTCCTCAGTATAGGGAACAGCCTCTCCACACCCACTCTGCCGAGATTCCTCAGTATAGCGAACAGCCTCTCCACACCCACTCTATCAATGATCCTCAGTATAGGGAAGAGCCTCTCCACACCCACACCATCGATGATCCTCAGTATAGGGAACAGCCTCTCCACACCGAATCTAACGATGATCCTCAGTATAGGGAACAGCCTCTCCACACGCACCCATTCAAAGATACTCAGTATAGGCAACAGCCTCTCCACACCCACTCTATTGATGATCCTCAGTATAGGGAACAGCCTCTCCACACCCCCCTCTATCAATGATCCTCAGTATACGGAACAGCCTCTCCACACCCCCTCTATCAATGATCCTCAGTATGGGGAACAGCCTCTCCACCTCCAAACTATCGAGTATCCTCCGTATAGGGAACAGCCTCTCCACACGCACCCAATCAAAGATCCTCAGTAGAGGGAAGAGCCTCTCCACACCCACACTAACGATGATCCTCAGTATAGAGAACAGCCTTTCCACACCAACTGTATCAAGGCCTCTCAGTATGGGGAAGAGCCTCTCTACACCCCCTCTATCGATGATCCTCAGTATGGGGAATAGCCTCTCCACACCCAATCTATGGAGTATCCTCAGTATAGGGAACAGCCTCTCCACACCCAATCTACCCATCATCCTCAGTAAACGGAGCAGCCTCTCCACACACACTCTATCGATGATCCTCAGTATAGGGAACAGCCTCTCCACACGCACCCAATCAAAGATCCTCAGTAGAGGGAAGTGCCTCTCCATACCCACTCTATCAATGATCTTCAGAATAGGGTACAGCCTGTCCACACCCACTCTATCGATGATCCTCAGTATAGAGAACAGCCTCTCCACACCCAATCTATCGATGATCCTCAGTATAGGGAAGAGCCTCTCCACACCCACTCTATCGATGATCCTCAGTATAGGCAACAGGATCTCCACACACACTCTATCGAGGATCCTCAGTATACAGAAGAGCCTCTGCACACCCACTCTATCAATGATCCTCAGTATAGGGAAGAGCCTCTCCACACGAACCCAATCAAAGATCCTCAGTATAGGGAGCAGCCTCTCCACAACCACTCTATTGATGATCCTCAGAATAGGCAACAGGCTCTCCACACACACTGTATCGAGGATCCGCAATTTTGGAGCAGCCTCTCCACACCCACTCCATCGATGATCCGCAGTTTTGGGAACAGCCTCTCCACACCCACTCTATCGAGGATCCTCAGTATAGGGAAGAGCCTCTCCACACCCACTCTATCGATCATGCTCAGTACAGGGAATACCCTCTCCACAGACTCAATCAATGATCCTCAGTATGGGGAACTGCCTCTCCACACCCACTCTATTGATGATCCTCAGTACAGGGAACACACTCTCCACATCGAATCTAACGATGATCCTCAGTAAAGGGAAGAGCATCTCCACACGCACCCAATCAAAGATTCTCAGTAAAGGGAAGAGCCTAGCCACACCCACTCAAATGATGATCCTCAGTATAGGGAAGAGCCTCTCCACACAAACCCAATCAAAGATCCTCAGTATAGGGAACAGCCTCTCCACAACCACTCTATCGATGAACCTCAGTATAGGGAAGAGCCTCTCCACACCCACTCTATCGAGGATCCTCACTTTAGGGAACAGCCTCTCCACACCCACACTATCAATGTTCCTCAGTATGGGGAACAGCCTCTCCACATCCAATCTATCGAGGATCCTCCGCATAGGGAACAGCCTGTCCGCACCCCCTCTATCGATCATCCTCAATATAGGGAACAGCCTCTCACACCCCCTCTATCAATGATCCTCAGTATGGGGAACAGCCTCTCCACATCCAATCTATCGAGGATCCTCCGCAAAGGGAACAGCCTGTCTGCACCCACTCTATCGATGATCCTCAGTATAGGGAACAGCCTTTCCACACCCAATCTACCAATCATCCTCAGTACATACAGCACCCTCTCCACACCCACTCTATCGATGATCCTCAGTATAGGGAACAGCCTCTCCACACCCAATCTATTGATGATCCTCAGTATAGGGAAGAGCCTCTCCACACGCACTCAATCAAAGATCCTCAGTATAGGGAACAGCCTCTCCACACCCACCCTAATGATGATCCTCAGTATAGGGAAGAGCCTCTCCACACGAACCCAATCAAAGATCCTCAGTATAGGGAGCAGCCTCTCCACAACAACTCTATCGATGATCCTCAGTATAGGGAAAAGACTCTCCACTCCCAATCTATCGATGATCCTCAGTGTACGGAAGAGCCTCTCCACACGCACCCAATCAAAGATCCTCAGTAGAGGGAAGAGCCTCTCCACACCCACTCTATCGATGATCCTCAGTATAGGCAACAGTCTCTCCACACAAACTCTATCGAGGATCCTCAGTATAGGGAAGAGCCTCTCCACGCAAACCCAATCAAAGATCCTTAGTATAGGGAACAGCCTCTCCACAACCACTCCATCGATGATCCTCAGTGTAGGGAAAAGCCTGTCTACACCCACTCTATCGAGATTCCTCAGTCTCGGGAACAGCCTCTCCACACCCACTCTGTCGATGATCCTCAGTATAAGGAACAGCCTCTCCAAACCCACTCTATCGAGGGTCCTCAGTATAGAGAACAGCCACTCCACACCCACTCTATCGAGGGTCCTCAGTTTTGGAACAGCCTCTCCACACCCACTCCATCGATGATCCTCAGTTTAGTGAAGAGCCTCTCCACACCCATTCTATCGATGATCCTCAGTTTTATGAACAGCCTCTCCACCCCAACTCTATCGAGGATCCTCAGTATAGGGAAGAGCCTCTCCACACCCACTCTATCGATAATCCTCAATATATGGAACAGCCTCTCCACACCCACTCTATCGATGATCCTCAGTATAGGCAACAGGCTCTCCACACACACTCTATCGAGGATCCTCAGTATAGGGAAGAGCCTCTACACACCCACTCTACCAGTGATCGTCAGTATAAGGAACAGCCTCTCCACACCCACTCTATCGATGATCCTCAGTAAAGGGAACAGCCTCTCCACACGCAATCTATCGATGATCCTCAGTATAGGGAAGAGCATCTCCACACGCACTCAATCAAAGATCCTCAGTATAGTGAACAGCCTCTCCACACCCACTCTAATGATGATCCTCAGTATAGGGAAGAGCCTCTCCACACTCACCCAATCAAAGATACTCAGTCGAGGGAACAGCCTCTCCACCCCCACTCTATCGATGATCCTCAGTACAGGCAACAGTCTCTCCACACACACTCTATCGAGGATCATCAGTACAGGGAAGAGCCTCTCCACACAAACCCAATCAAAGTTCCTCATGATAGGGAACACCCTCTCCACAAGCACTCTATCGATGATCCTCAGTATTGGGAAGAGTCTCTCCACACACACACAATCAAAGATCCTCAGTATAGCGAACAGCCTCTCCACACCCACTCAATCGAGGATCCTCAGTTTAGGGAACAGCCTCTCCGCACCCCCTCTATTTACTATCCTCAGTATGGAGAATAGCCTCTCCACACCCAATCTATCGAGTATCCTCAGTATAGGGAACAGCCTCTCCACACCCAATCTAACGATAATCCTCAGTATAAGGAGCAGCCTATTCACACACACTCTATCGATCATCCTCAGTATAGGGAACAGCCTCTCCACACCCACTCTGCCGAGGTTCCTCAGTATAGCGAACAGCCTCTCCACACCCACTCTATCAATGATCCTCAGTATAGGGAAGAGCCTCTCCACACCCACTCCATCGATGTTCCTCAGTATAGGGAACAGCCTCTCCACACCCACTCTGCCGAGGTTCCTCAGTATAGCGAACAGCCTCTCCACACCCACTCTATCAATGATCCTCAGCATAGGGAAGAGCCTCTCCACACCCACACCATCGATGATCCTCAGTATAGGGAACAGCCTCTCCACACCGAATCTAACGATGATCCTCAGTATAGGGAACAGCCTCTCCACACGCACCCATTCAAAGATACTCAGTATAGGCAACAGCCTCTCCACACCCACTCTATTGATGATCCTCAGTATAGGGAACAGCCTCTCCACACCCCCTCTATCAATGATCCTCAGTATACGGAACAGCCTCTCCACACCCCCTCTATCAATGATCCTCAGTATGGGGAACAGCCTCTCCACCTCCAAACTATCGAGGATCCTCCGTATAGGGAACAGCCTCTCCACACGCACCCAATCAAAGATCCTCAGTAGAGGGAAGAGCCTCTCCACACCCACACTAACGATGATCCTCAGTATAGAGAACAGCCTTTCCACACCAACTGTATCAAGGCCTCTCAGTATGGGGAAGAGCCTCTCTACACCCCCTCTATCGATGATCCTCAGTATGGGGAATAGCCTCTCCACACCCAATCTATGGAGTATCCTCAGTATAGGGAACAGCCTCTCCACACCCAATCTACCCATCATCCTCAGTAAACGGAGCAGCCTCTCCACACACACTCTATCGATGATCCTCAGTATAGGGAACAGCCTCTCCACACGCACCCAATCAAAGATCCTCAGTAGAGGGAAGTGCCTCTCCATACCCACTCTATCAATGATCTTCAGAATAGGGTACAGCCTGTCCACACCCACTCTATCGATGATCCTCAGTATAGAGAACAGCCTCTCCACACCCAATCTATCGATGATCCTCAGTATAGGGAAGAGCCTCTCCACACCCACTCTATCGATGATCCTCAGTATAGGCAACAGGATCTCCACACACACTCTATCGAGGATCCTCAGTATACAGAAGAGCCTCTGCACACCCACTCTATCAATGATCCTCAGTATAGGGAAGAGCCTCTCCACACGAACCCAATCAAAGATCCTCAGTATAGGGAGCAGCCTCTCCACAACCACTCTATTGATGATCCTCAGAATAGGCAACAGGCTCTCCACACACACTGTATCGAGGATCCGCAATTTTGGAGCAGCCTCTCCACACCCACTCCATCGATGATCCGCAGTTTTGGGAACAGCCTCTCCACACCCACTCTATCGAGGATCCTCAGTATAGGGAAGAGCCTCTCCACACCCACTCTATCGATCATGCTCAGTACAGGGAATACCCTCTCCACAGACTCAATCAATGATCCTCAGTATGGGGAACTGCCTCTCCACACCCACTCTATTGATGATCCTCAGTGCAGGGAACACACTCTCCACATCGAATCTAACGATGATCCTCAGTAAAGGGAAGAGCATCTCCACACGCACCCAATCAAAGATTCTCAGTAAAGGGAAGAGCCTAGCCACACCCACTCAAATGATGATCCTCAGTATAGGGAAGAGCCTCTCCACACAAACCCAATCAAAGATCCTCAGTATAGGGAACAGCCTCTCCACAACCACTCTATCGATGAACCTCAGTATAGGGAAGAGCCTCTCCACACCCACTCTATCGAGGATCCTCACTTTAGGGAACAGCCTCTCCACACCCACACTATCAATGTTCCTCAGTATGGGGAACAGCCTCTCCACATCCAATCTATCGAGGATCCTCCGCATAGGGAACAGCCTGTCCGCACCCCCTCTATCGATCATCCTCAATATAGGGAACAGCCTCTCACACCCCCTCTATCAATGATCCTCAGTATGGGGAACAGCCTCTCCACATCCAATCTATCGAGGATCCTCCGCAAAGGGAACAGCCTGTCTGCACCCACTCTATCGATGATCCTCAGTATAGGGAACAGCCTTTCCACACCCAATCTATGGAGTATCCTCAGTATAGTGAACAGCCACTCCACACCCAATCTACCAATCATCCTCAGTACATACAGCAGCCTCTCCACACCCACTCTATCGATGATCGTCAGTATAGGGAACAATCTCTCCACACGCACCCAATCAAAGATCCTCAGTAGAGGGAAGAGCCTCTCCACACCCACTCTATCGATGATCCTCAGTATAGGCAACAGGCTCTCCACACACACTCTATCGAGGATCCTCACTATAGGGAAGAGCCTCTCCACACCCACTCTATCAATGATCTTCAGTATAGGGAACAGCCTCTCCACACCCACTCTATCGATGATCCTCAGTATAGGGAACAGCCTCTCCACACCCAATCTATTGATGATCCTCAGTATAGGGAAGAGCCTCTCCACACGCACTCAATCAAAGATCCTCAGTATAGGGAACAGCCTCTCCACACCCACTCTAATGATGATCCTCAGTATAGGGAAGAGCCTCTCCACACGAACCCAATCAAAGATCCTCAGTATAGGGAACAGCCTCTCCACAACAACTCTATCGATGATCCTCAGTATAGGGAAAAGACTCTCCACTCCCAATCTATCGATGATCCTCAGTGTACGGAAGAGCCTCTCCACACGCACCCAATCAAAGATCCTCAGTAGAGGGAAGAGCCTCTCCACACCCACTCTATCGATGATCCTCAGTATAGGCAACAGTCTCTCCAGACAAACTCTATCGAGGATCCTCAGTATAGGGAAGAGCCTCTCCACACGCACCCATTCAAAGATCCTTAGTATAGGGAACAGCCTCTCCACACCCACTCTATTGATCATCCTCAGTATAGCGAACAGCCTCTCCACACCCCCTATATCAATGATCCACAGTATAGGGAACAGCCTCTCCACACCCCCTCTATCAATGATCCTCAGTATGGGGAACAGCCTCTCCACCTCCAAACTATCGAGGATCCTCCGTATAGGGAACAGCCTCTTCACACGCACCCAATCAAAGATCCTCAGTAGAGGGAAGAGCCTCTCCACACCCACACTAACGATGATCCTCAGTATAGAGAACAGCCTTTCCACACCCACTCTATCAAGGCTCCTCAGTATGGGGAACAGCCTCTCCACACCCAATCTATTGATGATCCTCAGTATAGGGAAGAGCCTCTCCACACGCACTCAATCAAAGATCCTCAGTATAGTGAACAGCCTCTCCACACCCACTCTAATGATGATCCTCAGTATAGGGAAGAGCCTCTCCACACGAACCCAATCAAAGATCCTCAGTATAGGGAACAGCCTCTCCACAACAACTCTATCGATGATCCTCAGTATAGGGAAATGACTCTCCACTCCCAATCTATCGATGATCCTCATTGTACGGAAGAGCCTCTCCACACGCACCCAATCAGAGATCCTCAGTAGAGGGAAGAGCCTCTCCACACCCACTCTATCGATGATCCTCAGTATAGGCAACAGTCTCTCCAGACAAACTCTATCGAGGATCCTCAGTATAGGGAAGAGCCTCTCCACACGCACCCATTCAAAGATACTCAGTATAGGCAACAGCCTCTCCACACCCACTCTATTGATGATCCTCAGTATAGGGAACAGCCTCTCCACACCCCCTCTATCAATGATCCACAGTATAGGGAACAGCCTCTCCACACCCCCTCTATCAATGATCCTCAGTATGGGGAACAGCCTCTCCACCTCCAAACTATCGAGGATCCTCCGTATAGGGAACAGCCTCTCCACACGCACCCAATCAAAGATCCTCAGTAGAGGGAAGAGCCTCTCCACACCCACACTAACGATGATCCTCAGTATAGAGAACAGCCTTTCCACACCCACTCTATCAAGGCTCCTCAGTATGGGGAACAGCCTCTCCACACCCAATCTATCGATGATCCTCAGTATAGGGAAGAGGATCTCCACACGCACTCAATCAAAGATCCTCAGTATAGGGAACAGCCTCTCCACACCCACTCTAATGATGATCCTCAGTATAGGGAAGAGCCTCTCCACACGAACCCAATCAAAGATCCTCAGTATAGGGAACAGCCTCTCCACAACCACTCTATCGATGATCCTCAGTATAGGGAAAAGACTCTCCACTCCCAATCTATCGATGATCCTCAGTGTACGGAACAGCCTCTCCACACGCACCCAATCAAAGATACACAGTCGAGGGAAGAGCCTCTCCACCCTCACTCTATCGATGATCCTCAGTATAGGCAACAGTCCCTCCACACACTCTCTATCGAGGATCATCAGTACAGGGAAGAGCCTCTCCACACAAACCCAATCAAAGTTCCTCAGTATAGGGAACAGCCTCTCCACAACCACTCTATCGATCATCCTCAGTATAGGGAAGAGCCTCTCCACACACACACAATCAAAGATCCTCAGTATAGCGAACAGCCTCTCCACACCCACTCAATCGAGGATCCTCAGTTTAGGGACAGCCTCTCCGCACCCCCTCTATCTACTATCCTCAGTATGGAGAATAGCTTCTCCACACCCAATCTATCGAGTATCCTCAGTATAGGAAACAGCCTCTCCACACCCAATATCACTTTCATCCTCAGTATAAGGAGCAGCCTATTCACACCCACTCTATCGATGATCCTCAGTATACGGAACAGCCTCTCCACACCCAATATCACTTTCATCCTCAGTATAAGGAGCAGCCTATTCACACCCACTCTATCGATGATCCTCAGTATACGGAACAGCCTCTCCACACACATTCTATCAAGGTTCCTCAGTATGGGGAACAAACTCTCTACACCCAATCTATCGAGCATCCTCAGTATAGGGAACAGCCTCTCCACACCCCCTCTATCGATGATCCTCAGTATGGGGAACAGCCTCTCCACATCCAATCTATCGAGGATCCTCCGCAAAGGGAACAGCCTCTCTGCACCCACTCTATCGATGATCCTCAGTATAGGGAATAGCCTTTCCACACCCAATCTATGGAGTATCCTCAGTATAGTAAACAGCCACTCCACACCCAATCTGCCAATCATCCTCAGTACATACAGCAGCCTCTCCACACCCACTCTATCGATGATCGTCAGTATAGGGAACAATCTCTCCACACGCACCCAATCAAAGTTCCTCAGTAGAGGGAAGAGCCTCTCCACACCCACTCTATCGATGATCCTCAGTATAGGCAACAGGCTCTCCACACACACTCTATCGAGGATCCTCAGTATAGGGAAGAGCCTCTCCACACCCACTCTATCAATGATCTTCAGTATAGGGAACAGCCTCTCCACACCCACTCTATCGATGATCCTCAGTATAGGGGACAGCCTCTCCACACCCAATCTATTGATGATCCTCAATATAGGGAAGAGCCTCTCCACACGCACTCAATCAAAGATCCTCAGTATAGGGAACAGCCTCTCCACACCCACTCTAATGATGATCCTCAGTATAGGGAAGAGCCTCTCCACACGAACCCAATCAAAGATCCTCAGTATAGGGAACAGCCTCTCCACAACAACTCTATCGATGATCCTCAGTATAGGCAACAGTCTCTCCACACAAACTCTATCGAGGATCCTCAGTATAGGGAAGAGCCTCTCCACGTAAAACCAATCAAAGATCCTTAGTATAGGGAACAGCCTCTCCACAACCACTCCATCGATGATCCTCAGTATAGGGAACAGCCTGTCGACACCCACACTATCGAGATTCCTCAGTCTAGGGAACAGCCTCTCCACACCCACTCTGTCGATGATCCTCAGTATAAGGAACAGCCTCTCCAAACCCACTCTATCGAGGGTCCTCAGTATAGAGAACAGCCACTCCACACCCACTCTATCGAGGATACTCAGTATAGGGAAGAGCCTCTCCACACCCACTCTACCAGTGATCGTCAGTATAAGGAACAGCCTCTCCACACCCACTCTATCGATGATCCTCAGTATAGGGAACAGCCTCTCCACACGCAATCTATCGATGATCCTCAGTATAGGGAAGAGCATCTCCACACGCACTCAATCAAAGATCCTCAGTATAGGGAACAGCCTCTCCACACCCACTCTAATGATGATCCTCAGTATAGGGAAGAGCCTCTCCACACGAACCCAATCAAAGATCCTCAGTATAGGGAACAGCCTCTCCACAACCACTCTATCGATGATCCTCAGTACAGGGAAAAGACTCTCCACTCCCAATCTATCGATGATCCTCAGTGTACGGAAGAGCCTCTCCACACGCACCCAATCAAAGATACTCAGTCGAGGGAAGAGCCTCTCCACCCCCACTCTATCGATGATCCTCAGTATAGGCAACAGTCTCTCCACACACACTCTATCGAGGATCATCAGTACAGGGAAGAGCCTCTCCACACAAACACAATCAAAGTTCCTCATGATAGGGAACAGCCTCTCCACAAGCACTCTATCGATGATCCTCAGTATAGGGAAGAGCCTCTCCACACACACACAATCAAAGATCCTCAGTATAGCGAACAGCCTCTCCACACCCACTCAATCGAGGATCCTCAGTTTAGGGAACAGCCTCTCCGCACCCCCTCTATCTACTATCCTCAGTATGGAGAATAGCCTCTCCACACCCAATCTATCGAGTATCCTCAGTAGAGGGAACAGCCTCTCCGCACCCAATCTAACGATAATCCTCAGTATAAGGAGCAGCCTATTCACACCCACTCTATCGATGATCCTCAGTATAGAGAACAGCCTCTCCACACCCACTCTGCCGAGGTTCCTCAGTATAGCGAACAGCCTCTCCACACCCACTCTATCAATGATCCTCAGTATAGGGAAGAGCCTCTCCACACCCACTCCATCGATGTTCCTCAGTATAGGGAACAGCCTCTCCACACCCACTCTATCAATGATCCTCAGTATAGGGAAGAGCCTCTCCACACCCACACTATCGATGATCCTCAGTATAGGGAACAGCCTCTCCACACCGAATCTAACGATGATCCTCAGTATAGGGAACAGCCTCTCCACACGCACCCATTCAAAGATACTCAGTATAGGCAACAGCCTCTCCACACCCACTCTATTGATGATCCTCAGTATAGGGAACAGCCTCTCCACACACCCTCTATCAATGATCCACAGTATAGGGAACAGCCTCTCCACACCCCCTCTATCAATGATCCTCAGTATGGGGAACAGCCTCTCCACCCCCAAACTATCGAGGATCCTCCGTATAGGGAACAGCCTCTCCACACGCATCCAATCAAAGATCCTCAGTAGAGGGAAGAGCCTCTCCGCACCCACACTAACGATGATCCTCAGTATAGAGAACAGCCTTTCCACACCCACTCTATCAAGGCTCCTCAGTATGGGGAACAGCCTCTCTACACCCCCTCTATCGATGATCCTCAGTATGGGGAATAGCCTCTCCACACCCAATCTATGGAGTATCCTCAGTATAGGGAACAGCCTCTCCACACCCACTCTATCGATGATCCTCAGTATAGGGAACAGTCTCTCCACACACACTCTATCGAGGATCATCAGTACAGGGAAGAGCCTCTCCACACAAACCCAATCAAAGTTCCTCAGTATAGGGAACAGCCTCTCCACAACCACTCTATCGATGATCCTCAGTATAGGGAAGAGCCTCTCCACACACACACAATCAAAGATCCTCAGTATAGCGAACAGCCTCTCCACACACACTCAATCGAGGATCCTCAGTTTAAGGAACAGCCTCTCCGCACCCCCTCTATCTACTATCCTCAGTATGGAGAATAGCTTCTCCTCACCCAATCTATCGAGTATCCTCAGTATAGGGAACAGCCTCTCCACACCCAATCTAACTATAATCCTCAGTATAAGGAGCAGCCTATTCACACCCACTCTATCGATGATCCTCAGTATACGGAACAGCCTCTCCACACACAGTCTATCAAGGTTCCTCAGTATGGGGAACAAACTCTCTACACCCAATCTATCGAGCATCCTCAGTATAGGGAACAGCCTCTCCACACCCCCTCTATCGATGATCCTCAGTATAGGGAAAAGACTCTCCACACCCACTCTATCGATGATCCTCAGTATAGGGAAAAGACTCTCCACTCCCAATCTATCGATGATCCTCAGTGTACGGAAGAGCCTCTCCACACGCACCCATTCAAAGATACTCAGTATAGGCAACAGCCTCTCCACACCCACTCTATTGATGATCCTCAGTATAGGGAACAGCCTCTCCACATCCCCTCTATCAATGATCCACAGTATAGGGAACAGCCTCTCCACACCCCCTCTATCAATGATCCTCAGTATGGGGAACAGCCTCTCCAGCTCCAAACTATCGAGGATCCTCCGTATAGGGAACAGCCTCTCCACACGCACCCAATCAAAGATCCTCAGTAGAGGGAAGAGCCTCTCCACACCCACACTAACGATGATCCTCAGTATAGAGAACAGCCTTTCCACACCCACTCTATCAAGGCTCCTCAGTATGGGGAACAGCCTCTCCACACCCAATCTATCGATGATCCTCAGTATAGGGAAGAGCATCTCCACACGCACTCAATCAAAGATCCTCAGTATAGGGAACAGCCTCTCCACACCCACTCTAATGATGATCCTCAGTATAGGGAAGAGCCTCTCCACACGAACCCAATCAAAGATCCTCAGTATAGGGAACAGCCTCTCCACAACCACTCTATCGATGATCCTCAGTATAGGGAAAAGACTCTCCACTCCCAATCTATCGATGATCCTCAGTGTACGGAACAGCCTCTCCACACGCACCCAATCAAAGATACACAGTCGAGGGAAGAGCCTCTCCACCCTCACTCTATCGATGATCCTCAGTATAGGCAACAGTCCCTCCACACACTCTCTATCGAGGATCATCAGTACAGGGAAGAGCCTCTCCACACAAACCCAATCAAAGTTCCTCAGTATAGGGAACAGCCTCTCCACAACCACTCTATCGATCATCCTCAGTATAGGGAAGAGCCTCTCCACACACACACAATCAAAGATCCTCAGTATAGCGAACAGCCTCTCCACACCCACTCAATCGAGGATCCTCAGTTTAGGGACAGCCTCTCCGCACCCCCTCTATCTACTATCCTCAGTATGGAGAATAGCTTCTCCACACCCAATCTATCGAGTATCCTCAGTATAGGAAACAGCCTCTCCACACCCAATATCACTTTCATCCTCAGTATAAGGAGCAGCCTATTCACACCCACTCTATCGATGATCCTCAGTATACGGAACAGCCTCTCCACACCCAATATCACTTTCATCCTCAGTATAAGGAGCAGCCTATTCACACCCACTCTATCGATGATCCTCAGTATACGGAACAGCCTCTCCACACACATTCTATCAAGGTTCCTCAGTATGGGGAACAAACTCTCTACACCCAATCTATCGAGCATCCTCAGTATAGGGAACAGCCTCTCCACACCCCCTCTATCGATGATCCTCAGTATGGGGAACAGCCTCTCCACATCCAATCTATCGAGGATCCTCCGCAAAGGGAACAGCCTCTCTGCACCCACTCTATCGATGATCCTCAGTATAGGGAATAGCCTTTCCACACCCAATCTATGGAGTATCCTCAGTATAGTAAACAGCCACTCCACACCCAATCTGCCAATCATCCTCAGTACATACAGCAGCCTCTCCACACCCACTCTATCGATGATCGTCAGTATAGGGAACAATCTCTCCACACGCACCCAATCAAAGTTCCTCAGTAGAGGGAAGAGCCTCTCCACACCCACTCTATCGATGATCCTCAGTATAGGCAACAGGCTCTCCACACACACTCTATCGAGGATCCTCAGTATAGGGAAGAGCCTCTCCACACCCACTCTATCAATGATCTTCAGTATAGGGAACAGCCTCTCCACACCCACTCTATCGATGATCCTCAGTATAGGGGACAGCCTCTCCACACCCAATCTATTGATGATCCTCAATATAGGGAAGAGCCTCTCCACACGCACTCAATCAAAGATCCTCAGTATAGGGAACAGCCTCTCCACACCCACTCTAATGATGATCCTCAGTATAGGGAAGAGCCTCTCCACACGAACCCAATCAAAGATCCTCAGTATAGGGAACAGCCTCTCCACAACAACTCTATCGATGATCCTCAGTATAGGCAACAGTCTCTCCACACAAACTCTATCGAGGATCCTCAGTATAGGGAAGAGCCTCTCCACGTAAAACCAATCAAAGATCCTTAGTATAGGGAACAGCCTCTCCACAACCACTCCATCGATGATCCTCAGTATAGGGAACAGCCTGTCGACACCCACACTATCGAGATTCCTCAGTCTAGGGAACAGCCTCTCCACACCCACTCTGTCGATGATCCTCAGTATAAGGAACAGCCTCTCCAAACCCACTCTATCGAGGGTCCTCAGTATAGAGAACAGCCACTCCACACCCACTCTATCGAGGATACTCAGTATAGGGAAGAGCCTCTCCACACCCACTCTACCAGTGATCGTCAGTATAAGGAACAGCCTCTCCACACCCACTCTATCGATGATCCTCAGTATAGGGAACAGCCTCTCCACACGCAATCTATCGATGATCCTCAGTATAGGGAAGAGCATCTCCACACGCACTCAATCAAAGATCCTCAGTATAGGGAACAGCCTCTCCACACCCACTCTAATGATGATCCTCAGTATAGGGAAGAGCCTCTCCACACGAACCCAATCAAAGATCCTCAGTATAGGGAACAGCCTCTCCACAACCACTCTATCGATGATCCTCAGTACAGGGAAAAGACTCTCCACTCCCAATCTATCGATGATCCTCAGTGTACGGAAGAGCCTCTCCACACGCACCCAATCAAAGATACTCAGTCGAGGGAAGAGCCTCTCCACCCCCACTCTATCGATGATCCTCAGTATAGGCAACAGTCTCTCCACACACACTCTATCGAGGATCATCAGTACAGGGAAGAGCCTCTCCACACAAACACAATCAAAGTTCCTCATGATAGGGAACAGCCTCTCCACAAGCACTCTATCGATGATCCTCAGTATAGGGAAGAGCCTCTCCACACACACACAATCAAAGATCCTCAGTATAGCGAACGGCCTCTCCACACCCACTCAATCGAGGATCCTCAGTTTAGGGAACAGCCTCTCCGCACCCCCTCTATCTACTATCCTCAGTATGGAGAATAGCCTCTCCACACCCAATCTATCGAGTATCCGCAGTAGAGGGAACAGCCTCTCCACACCCAATCTAACGATAATCCTCAGTATAAGGAGCAGCCTATTCACACCCACTCTATCGATGATCCTCAGTATAGAGAACAGCCTCTCCACACCCACTCTGCCGAGGTTCCTCAGTATAGCGAACAGCCTCTCCACACCCACTCTATCAATGATCCTCAGTATAGGGAAGAGCCTCTCCACACCCACTCCATCGATGTTCCTCAGTATAGGGAACAGCCTCTCCACACCCACTCTGCCGAGGTTCCTCAGTATAGAGAACAGCCTCTCCACACCCACTCTATCAATGATCCTCAGTATAGGGAAGAGCCTCTCCACACCCACACTATCGATGATCCTCAGTATAGGGAACAGCCTCTCCACACCGAATCTAACGATGATCCTCAGTATAGGGAACAGCCTCTCCACACGCACCCATTCAAAGATACTCAGTATAGGCAACAGCCTCTCCACACTCACTCTATTGATGATCCTCAGTATAGGGAACAGCCTCTCCACACACCCTCTATCAATGATCCACAGTATAGGGAACAGCCTCTCCACACCCCCTCTATCAATGATCCTCAGTATGGGGAACAGCCTCTCCACCCCCAAACTATCGAGGATCCTCCGTATAGGGAACAGCCTCTCCACACGCATCCAATCAAAGATCCTCAGTAGAGGGAAGAGCCTCTCCGCACCCACACTAACGATGATCCTCAGTATAGAGAACAGCCTTTCCACACCCACTCTATCAAGGCTCCTCAGTATGGGGAACAGCCTCTCTACACCCCCTCTATCGATGATCCTCAGTATGGGGAATAGCCTCTCCACACCCAATCTATGGAGTATCCTCAGTATAGGGAACAGCCTCTCCACACCCACTCTATCGATGATCCTCAGTATAGGGAACAGTCTCTCCACACACACTCTATCGAGGATCATCAGTACAGGGAAGAGCCTCTCCACACAAACCCAATCAAAGTTCCTCAGTATAGGGAACAGCCTCTCCACAACCACTCTATCGATGATCCTCAGTATAGGGAAGAGCCTCTCCACACACACACAATCAAAGATCCTCAGTATAGCGAACAGCCTCTCCACACACACTCAATCGAGGATCCTCAGTTTAAGGAACAGCCTCTCCGCACCCCCTCTATCTACTATCCTCAGTATGGAGAATAGCTTCTCCTCACCCAATCTATCGAGTATCCTCAGTATAGGGAACAGCCTCTCCACACCCAATCTAACTATAATCCTCAGTATAAGGAGCAGCCTATTCACACCCACTCTATCGATGATCCTCAGTATACGGAACAGCCTCTCCACACACAGTCTATCAAGGTTCCTCAGTATGGGGAACAAACTCTCTACACCCAATCTATCGAGCATCCTCAGTATAGGGAACAGCCTCTCCACACCCCCTCTATCGATGATCCTCAGTATAGGGAAAAGACTCTCCACACCCACTCTATCGATGATCCTCAGTATAGGGAAAAGACTCTCCACTCCCAATCTATCGATGATCCTCAGTGTACGGAAGAGCCTCTCCACACGCACCCAATCAAAGATCCTCAGTAGAGGGAAGAGCCTCTCCACCCCACTCTATCGATGATCCTCAGTATAGGGAAGAGCCTCTCCACACAAACCCAATCAAAGATCCTCAGTATAGGGAACAGCCTCTCCACAACCACTCTATTGATGATCCTCAGAATAGGCAACAGGCTCTCCACACACACTGTATCGAGGATCCGCAATTTTGGAGCAGCCTCTCCACACCCACTCCATCGATGATCCGCAGTTTTGGGAACAGCCTCTCCACACCCACTCTATCGAGGATCCTCAGTATAGGGAAGAGCCTCTCCACACCCACTCTATCGATGATGCTCAGTACAGGGAATACCCTCTCCACAGACTCAATCAATGATCCTCAGTATGGGGAACTGCCTCTCCACACCCACTCTATTGATGATCCTCAGTACAGGGAACACACTCTCCACATCGAATCTAACGATGATCCTCAGTAAAGGGAAGAGCATCTCCACACGCACCCAATCAAAGATCCTCAGTAAAGGGAAGAGCCTAGCCACACCCACTCAAATGATGATCCTCAGTATAGGGAAGAGCCTCTCCACACAAACCCAATCAAAGATCCTCAGTATAGGGAACAGCCTCTCCACAACCACTCTATCGATGAACCTCAGTATAGGGAAGAGCCTCTCCACACCCACTCTATCGAGGATCCTCACTTTAGGGAACAGCCTCTCCACACCCAATCTATTGATGATCCTCAGTATAGGGAAGAGCCTCTCCACACGCACTCAATCAAAGATCCTCAGTATAGGGAACAGCCTCTCCACACCCACTCTAATGATGATCCTCAGTATAGGGAAGAGCCTCTCCACACGAACCCAATCAAAGATCCTCAGTATAGGGAACAGTCTCTCCACAACAACTCTATCGATGATCCTCAGTATAGGGAAAAGACTCTCCACTCCCAATCTATCGATGATCCTCAGTGTACGGATGAGCCTCTCCACACGCACCCAATCAAAGATCCTCAGTAGAGGGAAGAGCCTCTCCACAACCACTCTATCGATGATCCTCAGTATAGGCAACAGTCTCTCCACACAAACTCTATCGAGGATCCTCAGTATAGGGAAGAGCCTCTCCACGTAAACCCAATCAAAGATCCTTAGTATAGGGAACAGCCTCTCCACAACCACTCCATCGATGATCCTCAGTGTAGGGAAAAGCCTGTCTACACCCACTCTATCGAGGGTCCTCAGTATAGAGAACAGCCACTCCACACCCACTCTATCGAGGGTCCTCAGTTTTGGAACAGCCTCTCCACACCCACTCCATCGATGATCCTCAGTTTAGTGAAGAGCCTCTCCACACCCACTCTATCGATGATCCTCAGTTTTATGAACAGCCTCTCCACCCCAACTCTATCGAGGATCCTCAGTATAGGGAAGAGCCTCTCCACACCCACTCTATCGATGATCCTCAGTATAGGCAACAGGCTCTCCACACACACTCTATCGAGGATCCTCAGTATAGGGAAGAGCCTCTCCACACCCACTCTACCAGTGATCGTCAGTATAAGGAACAGCCTCTCCACACCCACTCTATCGATGATCCTCAGTAAAGGGAACAGCCTCTCCACACGCAATCTATCGATGATCCTCAGTATAGGGAAGAGCATCTCCACACGCACTCAATCAAAGATCCTCAGTATAGGGAACAGCCTCTCCACACCCACTCTAATGATGATCCTCAGTATAGGGAAGAGCCTCTCCACACGAACCCAATCAAAGATCCTCAGTATAGGGAACAGCCTCTCCACAACCACTCTATCGATGATCCTCAGTACAGGGAAAAGACTCTCCACTCCCAATCTATCGATGATCCTCAGTGTACGGAAGAGCCTCTCCACACGCACCCAATCAAAGATACTCAGTCGAGGGAAGAGCCTCTCCACCCCCACTCTATCGATGATCCTCAGTACAGGCAACAGTCTCTCCACACACACTCTATCGAGGATCATCAGTACAGGGAAGAGCCTCTCCACACAAACCCAATCAAAGTTCCTCATGATAGGGAACACCCTCTCCACAAGCACTCTATCGATGATCCTCAGTATTGGGAAGAGTCTCTCCACACACACACAATCAAAGATCCTCAGTATAGCGGACAGCCTCTCCACACCCACTCAATCGAGGATCCTCAGTTTAGGGAACAGCCTCTCCGCACCCCCTCTATTTACTATCCTTAGTATGGAGAATAGCCTCTCCACACCCAATCTATCGAGTATCCTCAGTATAGGGAACAGCCTCTCCACACCCAATCTAACGATAATCCTCAGTATAAGGAGCAGCCTATTCACACCCACTCTATCGATCATCCTCAGTATAGGGAACAGCCTCTCCACACCCACTCTGCCGAGGTTCCTCAGTATAGCGAACAGCCTCTCCACACCCACTCTATCAATGATCCTCAGTATAGGGAAGAGCCTCTCCACACCCACTCCATCGATGTTCCTCAGTATAGGGAACAGCCTCTCCACACCCACTCTGCCGAGGTTCCTCAGTATAGCGAACAGCCTCTCCACACCCACTCTATCAATGATCCTCTGTATAGGGAAGAGCCTCTCCACACCCACACCATCGATGATCCTCAGTATAGGGAACAGCCTCTCCACACCGAATCTAACGATGATCCTCAGTATAGGGAACAGCCTCTCCACACGCACCCATTCAAAGATACTCAGTATAGGCAACAGCCTCTCCACACCCACTCTATTGATGATCCTCAGTATAGGGAACAGCCTCTCCACACCCCCTCTATCAATGATCCTCAGTATACGGAACAGCCTCTCCACACCCCCTCTATCAATGATCCTCAGTATGGGGAACAGCCTCTCCACCTCCAAACTATCGAGGATCCTCCGTATAGGGAACAGCCTCTCCACACGCACCCAATCAAAGATCCTCAGTAGAGGGAAGAGCCTCTCCACACCCACACTAACGATGATCCTCAGTATAGAGAGCAGCCTTTCCACACCAACTGTATCAAGGCCTCTCAGTATGGGGAAGAGCCTCTCTACACCCCCTCTATCGATGATCCTCAGTATGGGGAATAGCCTCTCCACACCCAATCTATGGAGTATCCTCAGTATAGGGAACAGCCTCTCCACACCCAATCTACCAATCATCCTCAGTATACGGAGCAGCCTCTCCACACACACTCTATCGATGATCCTCAGTATAGGGAACAGCCACTCCACACGCACCCAATCAAAGATCCTCAGTAGAGGGAAGTGCCTCTCCATACCCACTCTATCAATAATCTTCAGAATAGGGTACAGCCTGTTCACACCCACTCTATCGATGATCCTCAGTATAGAGAACAGCCTCTCCACACCCAATCTATCGATGATCCTCAGTATAGGGAAGAGCCTCTCCACACCCACTCTATCGATGATCCTCAGTATAGGCAACAGGATCTCCACACACACTCTATCGAGGATCCTCAGTATACAGAAGAGCCTCTGCACACCCACTCTATCAATGATCTTCAGTATAGGGAAGAGCCTCTCCACACGAACCCAATCAAAGATCCTCAGTATAGGGAGCAGCCTCTCCACAACCACTCTATTGATGATCCTCAGAATAGGCAACAGGCTCTCCACACACACTGTATCGAGGATCCGCAATTTTGGAGCAGCCTCTCCACACCCACTCCATCGATGATCCGCAGTTTTGGGAACAGCCTCTCCACACCCACTCTATCGAGGATCCTCAGTATAGGGAAGAGCCTCTCCACACCCACTCTATCGATTATGCTCAGTACAGGGAATACCCTCTCCACAGACTCAATCAATGATCCTCAGTATGGGGAACTGCCTCTCCACACCCACTCTATTGATGATCCTCAGTATAGGGAACACACTCTCCACATCGAATCTAACGATGATCCTCAGTAAAGGGAAGAGCATCTCCACACGCACCCAATCAAAGATCCTCAGTAAAGGGAAGAGCCTAGCCACACCCACTCTATCGATGATCCTCAGTATAGGGAACAGCCTTTCCACACCCAATCTATGGAGTATCCTCAGTATAGTGAACAGCCACTCCACACCCAATCTACCAATCATCCTCAGTACATACAGCAGCCTCTCCACACCCACTCTATCGATGATCGTCAGTATAGGGAACAATCTCTCCACACGCACCCAATCAAAGATCCTCAGTAGAGGGAAGAGCCTCTCCACACCCACTCTATCGATGATCCTCAGTATAGGCAACAGGCTCTCCACACACACTCTATCGAGGATCCTCACTATAGGGAAGAGCCTCTCCACACCCACTCTATCAATGATCTTCAGTATAGGGAACAGCCTCTCCACACCCAATCTATTGATGATCCTCAGTATAGGGAAGAGCCTCTCCACACGCACTCAATCAAAGATCCTCAGTATAGGAAACAGCCTCTCCACACCCACTCTAATGATGATCCTCACTATAGGGAAGAGCCTCTCCACACGAACCCAATCAAAGATCCTCAGTATAGGGAACAGCCTCTCCACAACAACTCTATCGATGATCCTCAGTATCGGGAAAAGACTCTCCACTCCCAATCTATCGATGATCCTCAGTGTATGGAAGAGCCTCTCCACACGCACCCAATCAAAGATCCTCAGTAGAGGGAAGAGCCTCTCCACACCCACTCTATCGATGATCCTCGGTATAGGCAACAGTCTCTCCACACAAACTCTATCGAGGATCCTCAGTATAGGGAAGAGCCTCTCCACGCAAACCCAATCAAAGATCCTTAGTATAGGGAACAGCCTCTCCACAACCACTCCATCGATGATCCTCAGTATAGGGAACAGCCTGTCTACACCCACTCTATCGAGATTCCTCAGTCTAGGGAACAGCCTCTCCACACCCACTCTGTCGATGATCCTCAGTATAAGGAACAGCCTCTCCAAACCCACTCTATCGAGGGTCCTCAGTATAGAGAACAGCCACTCCACACCCACTCTATCGAGGGTCCTCAGTTTTGGAACAGCCTCTCCACACCCTCTCCATCGATGATCCTCAGTTTAGGGAAGAGCCTCTCCACACCCACTCTATCGATGATCCTCAGTTTTATGAACAGCCTCTCCACCCCAACTCTATCGAGGATCCTCAGTATAGGGAAGAGCCTCTCCACACCCACTCTATCGATAATCCTCAATAAATGGAACAGCCTCTCCACACCCACTCTATCGATGATCCTCAGTATAGGCAACAGGCTCTCCACACACACTCTATCGAGGATCCTCAGTATCGGGAAGAGCCTCTCCACACCCACTCTACCAGTGATCGTCAGTATAAGGAACAACCTCTCCACACCCACTCTATCGATGATCCTCAGTTTAGGGAACAGCCTCTCCACACCCAATCTATCGATGATCCTCAGTATAGGGAAGAGCATCTCCACACGCACTCAATCAAAGATCCTCAGTATAGGGAACAGCCTCTCCACACCCACTGTAATGATGATCCTCAGTTAAGGGAAGAGCCTCTCCACACGAACCCAATCAAAGATCCTCAGTATAGGGAACAGCCTCTCCACCACCACTCTATCGATGATCCTCAGTATAGGGAAAAGACTCTCCACTCCCAATCTATCGATGATCCTCAGTGTACGGAAGAGCCTCTCCACACGCACCCAATCAAAGATACTCAGTCGAGGGAAGAGCCTCTCCACCCCCACTCTATCGATGATCCTCAGTATAGGCAACAGTCTCTCCACACACACTCTATCGAGGATCATCAGTACAGGGAAGAGCCTCTCCACACAAACCCAATCAAAGTTCCTCAGTATAGGGAACAGCCTCTCCACAACCACTCTATCGATGATCCTCAGTATAGGGAAGAGCCTCTCCACACACACACAATCAAAATCCTCAGTATAGCGAACAGCCTCTCCACACCCACTCAATCGAGGATCCTCAGTTTAGGGAACAGCCTCTCCGCACCCCCTCTATCTACTATCCTCAGTATGGAGAATAGCCTCTCCACACCCAATCTATCGAGTATCCTCAGTATAGGGAACAGCCTCTCCACACCCAATCTAACGATAATCCTCAGTATAAGGAGCAGCCTATTCACACCCACTCTATCGATGATCCTCAGTATGGGGAACAGCCTCTCCACACCCACTCTGCCGAGGTTCCTCAGTATAGCGAACAGCCTCTCCACACACAGTCTATCAAGGTTCCTCAGTATGGGGAACAAACTCTCTACACCCAATCTATCGAGCATCCTCAGTATAGGGAACAGCCTCTCCACACCCCCTCTATCGATGATCCTCAGTATAGGGAAAAGACGCTCCACACCCACTCTATCGATGATCCTCAGTATAGGGAAAAGACTCTCCACTCCCAATCTATCGATGATCCTCAGTGTACGGAAGAGCCTCTCCACACGCACCCAATCAAAGATTCTCAGTAGAGGGAAGAGCCTCTCCACAACCACTCTATTGATGATCCTCAGAATAGGCAACAGGCTCTCCACACACACTGTATCGAGGATCCGCAATTTTGGAGCAGCCTCTCCACACCCACTCTATCGAGGATCCTCAGTATAGGGAAGAGCCTCTCCACACCCACTCTATCGATCATGCTCAGTACAGGGAATACCCTCTCCACAGACTCAATCAATGATCCTCAGTATGGGGAACTGCCTCTCCACACCCACTCTATTGATGATCCTCAGTATAGGGAACACACTCTCCACATCTAATCTAACGATGATCCTCAGTAAAGGGAAGAGCATCTCCACACGCACCCAATCAAAGATTCTCAGTAAAGGGAAGAGCCTAGCCACACCCACTCGAATGATGATCCTCAGTATAGGGAAGAGCCTCACCACACAAACCCAATCAAAGATCCTCAGTATAGGGAAAAGCCTCTCCACAACCACTCTATCGATGAACCTCAGTATAGGGAAGAGCCTCTCCACACCCACTCTATCGAGGATCCTCACTTTAGGGAACAGCCTCTCCACACCCACTCTATCGAGGATCCTCAGTATGGGGAACAGCCTCTCCGCACCCCCTCCATCTATGATCCTCAGTATGGGGAATAGCCTCTCCACACCCAATCTATCGAGTATCCTCAGTATAGGGAACAGCCTCTCCACACTCAATCTAATGATAATCCTCAGTATAAGGAGCAGCCTCTTCACACCCACTCTATCGATGATCCTCAGTATACGGAACAGCCTCTCCACACACAGTCTATCGAGGTTCCTCAGTATGGGGAACAAACTCTCTACACCAAATCTATCGAGCATCCTCATTATAGGGAACAGCCTCTCCACACCCCATCTATCGATGATCCTCAGTATAGGGAAGAGCCTCTCCACACCCACTCCATCAATGATCCTCAGTTTATGGAAGATCCTCTCCACCCCCACTCTGTCGATGATCCTCAGTTTAGGGAAGAGCCTCTCCACACCCAATCTACCAATCATCCTCAGTATACGGAGCAGCCTCTCCACACCCACTCTATCGATGATCCTCAGTATAGGGAACAGCCTCTCCACACGCACCCAATCAAAGATCCTCAGTAAAGGGAAGTGCCTCTCCATACCCACTCTATCGATGATCCTTAGTATAGGCAACAGGCTCTCCACAGACACTCTATCGAGGATCCTCAGTATGGGGAAGAGCCTCTCCACACCCACTCTATCAATGATCTTCTGAATAGGGAACAGCCTCTCCACACCCACTCTATCGATGATCCTCAGTATAGAGAACAGCCTCTCCACACCCAATCTATCGAGCATCCTCAGTATAGGGAAGAGCCTCTCCACACCCACTCTGTCGATGATCCTCAGTATAGGCAACAGGATCTCCACACACACTCTATCGAGGATCCTCAGTATAAAGAAGAGCCTCTGCACACCCACTCTATCAATGATCCTCAGTATAGGGAAGAGCCTCTCCACACGAACCCAATCAAAGATCCTCAGTATAGGGAACAGCCTCTCCACAACCACTCTATTGATGATCCTCAGAATAGGCAACAGGCTCTCCACACACACTGTATCGAGGATCCGCAATTTTGGAGCAGCCTCTCCACACCCACTCCATCGATGATCCGCAGTTTTGGGAACAGCCTCTCCACACCCACTCTATCGAGGATCCTCAGTATAGGGAAGAGCCTCTCCACACCCACTCTATCGATGATGCTCAGTACAGGGAATACCCTCTCCACAGACTCAATCAATGATCCTCAGTATGGGGAACTGCCTCTCCACACCCACTCTATTGATGATCCTCAGTACAGGGAACACACTCTCCACATCGAATCTAACGATGATCCTCAGTAAAGGGAAGAGCATCTCCACACGCACCCAATCAAAGATCCTCAGTAAAGGGAAGAGCCTAGCCACACCCACTCAAATGATGATCCTCAGTATAGGGAAGAGCCTCTCCACACAAACCCAATCAAAGATCCTCAGTATAGGGAACAGCCTCTCCACAACCACTCTATCGATGAACCTCAGTATAGGGAAGAGCCTCTCCACACCCACTCTATCGAGGATCCTCACTTTAGGGAACAGCCTCTCCACACCCAATCTATTGATGATCCTCAGTATAGGGAAGAGCCTCTCCACACGCACTCAATCAAAGATCCTCAGTATAGGGAACAGCCTCTCCACACCCACTCTAATGATGATCCTCAGTATAGGGAAGAGCCTCTCCACACGAACCCAATCAAAGATCCTCAGTATAGGGAACAGTCTCTCCACAAGAACTCTATCGATGATCCTCAGTATAGGGAAAAGACTCTCCACTCCCAATCTATCGATGATCCTCAGTGTACGGATGAGCCTCTCCACACGCACCCAATCAAAGATCCTCAGTAGAGGGAAGAGCCTCTCCACAACCACTCTATCGATGATCCTCAGTATAGGCAACAGTCTCTCCACAACCACTCCATCGATGATCCTCAGTGTAGGGAAAAGCCTGTCTACACCCACTCTATCGAGGGTCCTCAGTATAGAGAACAGCCACTCCACACCCACTCTATCGAGGGTCCTCAGTTTTGGAACAGCCTCTCCACACCCACTCCATCGATGATCCTCAGTTTAGTGAAGAGCCTCTCCACACCCACTCTATCGATGATCCTCAGTTTTATGAACAGCCTCTCCACCCCAACTCTATCGAGGATCCTCAGTATAGGGAAGAGCCTCTCCACACCCACTCTATCGATGATCCTCAGTATAGGCAACAGGCTCTCCACACACACTCTATCGAGGATCCTCAGTATAGGGAAGAGCCTCTCCACACCCACTCTACCAGTGATCGTCAGTATAAGGAACAGCCTCTCCACACCCACTCTATCGATGATCCTCAGTAAAGGGAACAGCCTCTCCACACGCAATCTATCGATGATCCTCAGTATAGGGAAGAGCATCTCCACACGCACTCAATCAAAGATCCTCAGTATAGGGAACAGCCTCTCCACACCCACTCTAATGATGATCCTCAGTATAGGGAAGAGCCTCTCCACACGAACCCAATCAAAGATCCTCAGTATAGGGAACAGCCTCTCCACAACCACTCTATCGATGATCCTCAGTACAGGGAAAAGACTCTCCACTCCCAATCTATCGATGATCCTCCGTGTACGGAAGAGCCTCTCCACACGCACCCAATCAAAGATACTCAGTCGAGGGAAGAGCCTCTCCACCCCCACTCTATCGATGATCCTCAGTACAGGCAACAGTCTCTCCACACACACTCTATCGAGGATCATCAGTACAGGGAAGAGCCTCTCCACACAAACCCAATCAAAGTTCCTCATGATAGGGAACACCCTCTCCACAAGCACTCTATCGATGATCCTCTGTATTGGGAAGAGTCTCTCCACACACACACAATCAAAGATCCTCAGTATAGCGGACAGCCTCTCCACACCCACTCAATCGAGGATCCTCAGTTTAGGGAACAGCCTCTCCGCACCCCCTCTATTTACTATCCTTAGTATGGAGAATAGCCTCTCCACACCCAATCTATCGAGTATCCTCAGTATAGGGAACAGCCTCTCCACACCCAATCTAACGATAATCCTCAGTATAAGGAGCAGCCTATTCACACCCACTCTATCGATCATCCTCAGTATAGGGAACAGCCTCTCCACACCCACTCTGCCGAGGTTCCTCAGTATAGCGAACAGCCTCTCCACACCCACTCTATCAATGATCCTCAGTATAGGGAAGAGCCTCTCCACACCCACTCCATCGATGTTCCTCAGTATAGGGAACAGCCTCTCCACACCCACTCTGCCGAGGTTCCTCAGTATAGCGAACAGCCTCTCCACACCCACTCTATCAATGATCCTCAGTATAGGGAAGAGCCTCTCCACACCCACACCATCGATGATCCTCAGTATAGGGAACAGCCTCTCCACACCGAATCTAACGATGATCCTCAGTATAGGGAACAGCCTCTCCACACGCACCCATTCAAAGATACTCAGTATAGGCAACAGCCTCTCCACACCCACTCTATTGATGATCCTCAGTATAGGGAACAGCCTCTCCACACCCCCTCCATCAATGATCCTCAGTATACGGAACAGCCTCTCCACACCCCCTCTATCAATGATCCTCAGTATGGGGAACAGCCTCTCCACCTCCAAACTATCGAGGATCCTCCGTATAGGGAACAGCCTCTCCACACGCACCCAATCAAAGATCCTCAGTAGAGGGAAGAGCCTCTCCACACCCACACTAACGATGATCCTCAGTATAGAGAGCAGCCTTTCCACACCAACTGTATCAAGGCCTCTCAGTATGGGAAGAGCCTCTCTACACCCCCTCTATCGATGATCCTCAGTATGGGGAATAGCCTCTCCACACCCAATCTATGGAGTATCCTCAGTATAGGGAACAGCCTCTCCACACCCAATCTACCAATCATCCTCAGTATACGGAGCAGCCTCTCCACACCCACTCTATCGATGATCCTCAGTATAGAGAACAGCCTCTCCACACCCAATCTATCGATGATCCTCAGTATAGGGAAGAGCCTCTCCACACCCACTCTATCGATGATCCTCAGTATAGGCAACAGGATCTCCACACACACTCTATCGAGGATCCTCAGTATACAGAAGAGCCTCTGCACACCCACTCTATCAATGATCCTCAGTATAGGGAAGAGCCTCTCCACACGAACCCAATCAAAGATCCTCAGTATAGGGAGCAGCCTCTCCACAACCACTCTATTGATGATCCTCAGAATAGGCAACAGGCTCTCCACACACACTGTATCGAGGATCCGCAATTTTGGAGCAGCCTCTCCACACCCACTCCATCGATGATCCGCAGTTTTGGGAACAGCCTCTCCACACCCACTCTATCGAGGATCCTCAGTATAGGGAAGAGCCTCTCCACACCCACTCTATCGATTATGCTCAGTACAGGGAATACCCTCTCCACAGACTCAATCAATGATCCTCAGTATGGGGAACTGCCTCTCCACACCCACTCTATTGATGATCCTCAGTATAGGGAACACACTCTCCACATCGAATCTAACGATGATCCTCAGTAAAGGGAAGAGCATCTCCACACGCACCCAATCAAAGATCCTCAGTAAAGGGAAGAGCCTAGCCACACCCACTCTATCGATGATCCTCAGTATAGGGAACAGCCTTTCCACACCCAATCTATGGAGTATCCTCAGTATAGTGAACAGCCACTCCACACCCAATCTACCAATCATCCTCAGTACATACAGCAGCCTCTCCACACCCACTCTATCGATGATCGTCAGTATAGGGAACAATCTCTCCACACGCACCCAATCAAAGATCCTCAGTAGAGGGAAGAGCCTCTCCACACCCACTCTATCGATGATCCTCAGTATAGGCAACAGGCTCTCCACACACACTCTATCGAGGATCCTCACTATAGGGAAGAGCCTCTCCACACCCACTCTATCAATGATCTTCAGTATAGGGAACAGCCTCTCCACACCCAATCTATTGATGATCCTCAGTATAGGGAAGAGCCTCTCCACACGCACTCAATCAAAGATCCTCAGTATAGGAAACAGCCTCTCCACACCCACTCTAATGATGATCCTCACTATAGGGAAGAGCCTCTCCACACGAACCCAATCAAAGATCCTCAGTATAGGGAACAGCCTCTCCACAACAACTCTATCGATGATCCTCAGTATCGGGAAAAGACTCTCCACTCCCAATCTATCGATGATCCTCAGTGTACGGAAGAGCCTCTCCACACGCACCCAATCAAAGATCCTCAGTAGAGGGAAGAGCCTCTCCACACCCACTCTATCGATGATCCTCAGTATAGGCAACAGTCTCTCCACACAAACTCTATCGAGGATCCTCAGTATAGGGAAGAGCCTCTACACGCAAACCCAATCAAAGATCCTTAGTATAGGGAACAGCCTCTCCACAACCACTCCATCGATGATCCTCAGTATAGGGAACAGCCTGTCTACACCCACTCTATCGAGATTCCTCAGTCTAGGGAACAGCCTCTCCACACCCACTCTGTCGATGATCCTCAGTATAAGGAACAGCCTCTCCAAACCCACTCTATCGAGGGTCCTCAGTATAGAGAACAGCCACTCCACACCCACTCTATCGAGGGTCCTCAGTTTTGGAACAGCCTCTCCACACCCTCTCCATCGATGATCCTCAGTTTAGGGAAGAGCCTCTCCACACCCACTCTATCGATGATCCTCAGTTTTATGAACAGCCTCTCCACCCCAACTCTATCGAGGATCCTCAGTATAGGGAAGAGCCTCTCCACACCCACTCTATCGATAATCCTCAATAAATGGAACAGCCTCTCCACACCCACTCTATCGATGATCCTCAGTATAGGCAACAGGCTCTCCACACACACTCTATCGAGGATCCTCAGTATCGGGAAGAGCCTCTCCACACCCACTCTACCAGTGATCGTCAGTATAAGGAACAACCTCTCCACACCCACTCTATCGATGATCCTCAGTTTAGGGAACAGCCTCTCCACACGCAATCTATCGATGATCCTCAGTATAGGGAAGAGCATCTCCACACGCACTCAATCAAAGATCCTCAGTATAGGGAACAGCCTCTCCACACCCACTCTAATGATGATCCTCAGTTAAGGGAAGTGCCTCTCCACACGAACCCAATCAAAGATCCTCAGTATAGGGAACAGCCTCTCCACCACCACTCTATCGATGATCCTCAGTATAGGGAAAAGACTCTCCACTCCCAATCTATCGATGATCCTCAGTGTACGGAAGAGCCTCTCCACACGCACCCAATCAAAGATACTCAGTCGAGGGAAGAGCCTCTCCACCCCCACTCTATCGATGATCCTCAGTATAGGCAACAGTCTCTCCACACACACTCTATCGAGGATCATCAGTACAGGGAAGAGCCTCTCCACACAAACCCAATCAAAGTTCCTCAGTATAGGGAACAGCCTCTCCACAACCACTCTATCGATGATCCTCAGTATAGGGAAGAGCCTCTCCACACACACACAATCAAAATCCTCAGTATAGCGAACAGCCTCTCCACACCCACTCAATCGAGGATCCTCAGTTTAGGGAACAGCCTCTCCGCACCCCCTCTATCTACTATCCTCAGTATGGAGAATAGCCTCTCCACACCCAATCTATCGAGTATCCTCAGTATAGGGAACAGCCTCTCCACACCCAATCTAACGATAATCCTCAGTATAAGGAGCAGCCTATTCACACCCACTCTATCGATGATCCTCAGTATGGGGAACAGCCTCTCCACACCCACTCTGCCGAGGTTCCTCAGTATAGCGAACAGCCTCTCCACACACAGTCTATCAAGGTTCCTCAGTATGGGGAACAAACTCTCTACACCCAATCTATCGAGCATCCTCAGTATAGGGAACAGCCTCTCCACACCCCCTCTATCGATGATCCTCAGTATAGGGAAAAGACGCTCCACACCCACTCTATCGATGATCCTCAGTATAGGGAAAAGACTCTCCACTCCCAATCTATCGATGATCCTCAGTGTACGGAAGAGCCTCTCCACACGCACCCAATCAAAGATCCTCAGTAGAGGGAAGAGCCTCTCCACAACCACTCTATTGATGATCCTCAGAATAGGCAACAGGCTCTCCACACACACTGTATCGAGGATCCGCAATTTTGGAGCAGCCTCTCCACACCCACTCTATCGAGGATCCTCAGTATAGGGAAGAGCCTCTCCACACCCACTCTATCGATCATGCTCAGTACAGGGAATACCCTCTCCACAGACTCAATCAATGATCCTCAGTATGGGGAACTGCCTCTCCACACCCACTCTATTGATGATCCTCAGTATAGGGAACACACTCTCCACATCTAATCTAACGATGATCCTCAGTAAAGGGAAGAGCATCTCCACACGCACCCAATCAAAGATTCTCAGTAAAGGGAAGAGCCTAGCCACACCCACTCGAATGATGATCCTCAGTATAGGGAAGAGCCTCACCACACAAACCCAATCAAAGATCCTCAGTATAGGGAAAAGCCTCTCCACAACCACTCTATCGATGAACCTCAGTATAGGGAAGAGCCTCTCCACACCCACTCTATCGAGGATCCTCACTTTAGGGAACAGCCTCTCCACACCCACTCTATCGAGGATCCTCAGTATGGGGAACAGCCTCTCCGCACCCCCTCCATCTATGATCCTCAGTATGGGGAATAGCCTCTCCACACCCAATCTATCGAGTATCCTCAGTATAGGGAACAGCCTCTCCACACTCAATCTAATGATAATCCTCAGTATAAGGAGCAGCCTCTTCACACCCACTCTATCGATGATCCTCAGTATACGGAACAGCCTCTCCACACACAGTCTATCGAGGTTCCTCAGTATGGGGAACAAACTCTCTACACCAAATCTATCGAGCATCCTCATTATAGGGAACAGCCTCTCCACACCCCATCTATCGATGATCCTCAGTATAGGGAAGAGCCTCTCCACACCCACTCCATCAATGATCCTCAGTTTATGGAAGATCCTCTCCACCCCCACTCTGTCGATGATCCTCAGTTTAGGGAAGAGCCTCTCCACACCCAATCTACCAATCATCCTCAGTATACGGAGCAGCCTCTCCACACCCACTCTATCGATGATCCTCAGTATAGGGAACAGCCTCTCCACACGCACCCAATCAAAGATCCTCAGTAAAGGGAAGTGCCTCTCCATACCCACTCTATCGATGATCCTTAGTATAGGCAACAGGCTCTCCACAGACACTCTATCGAGGATCCTCAGTATGGGGAAGAGCCTCTCCAGACCCACTCTATCAATGATCTTCTGAATAGGGAACAGCCTCTCCACACCCACTCTATCGATGATCCTCAGTATAGAGAACAGCCTCTCCACACCCAATCTATCGAGCATCCTCAGTATAGGGAAGAGCCTCTCCACACCCACTCTGTCGATGATCCTCAGTATGGGCAACAGGATCTCCACACACACTCTATCGAGGATCCTCAGTATAAAGAAGAGCCTCTGCACACCCACTCTATCAATGATCCTCAGTATAGGGAAGAGCCTCTCCACACGAACCAAATCAAAGATCCTCAGTATAGGGAACAGCCTCTCCACAACCACTCTATTGATGATCCTCAGAATAGGCAACAGGCTCTCCACACACACTGTATCGAGGATCCGCAATTTTGGAGCAGCCTCTCCACACCCACTCCATCGATGATCCACAGTATAGGGAACAGCCTTTCCACACCCAATCTATGGAGTATCCTCAGTATAGTGAACAGCCACTCCACACCCAATCTACCAATCATCCTCAGTACATACAGCAGCCTCTCCACACCCACTCTATCGATGATCGTCAGTATAGGGAACAATCTCTCCACACGCACCCAATCAAAGATCCTCAGTAGAGGGAAGAGCCTCTCCACACCCACTCTATCGATGATCCTCAGTATAGGAAACAGGCTCTCCACACACACTCTATCCAGGATCCTCAGTATAGGGAAGAGCCTCTCAACACCCACTCTATCAATGATCTTCAGTATAGGGAAGAGCCTCTCCACACCCACTCTATCAATGATCTTCAGTATAGGGAAGAGCCTCTCCACACCCACTCTATCGATGATCCTCCGTATAGGGAACAGACTCTCCACACCCAATCTATTGATGATCCTCAGTATAGGGAAGAGCCTCTCCACACGCACTCAATCAAAGATCCTCAGTATAGGGAACAGCCTCTCCACACCCACTCCAATGATGATCCTCAGTATAGGGAAGAGCCTCTCCACACGAACCCAATCAATGATCCTCAGTATAGGGAACAGCCTCTCCACAACAACTCTATCGATGATCCTCAGTATAGGGAAAAGACTCTCCACTCCCAATCTATCGATGATCCTCGGTGTACGGAAGAGCCTCTCCACACGCACCCAATCGAAGATCCTCAGTAGAGGGAAGAGCCTCTCCACCCCCACTCTATCGATGATCCTCAGTATAGGCAACAGCCTCTCCACACCCACTCTATCGATGATCCTCAGTATAGGGAACTGCCTCTCCACACCCAATCTATTGATGATCCTCAGTATAGGGAAGAGCCTCTCCACACGCACTCAATCAAAGATCCTCAGTATAGGGAACAGCCTCTCCACACCCACTCTAATGATGATCCTCAGTATAGGGAAGAGCCTCTCCACACGAACCCAATCAAAGATCCTCAGTATAGGGAACAGCCTCTCCACAACAACTCTATCGATGATCCTCAGTATAGGGAAAAGTCTCTTCACTCCCAATCTATCGATGATCCTCAGTGTACGGAAGAGCCTCTCCACACGCACCCAATCAAAGATCCTCAGTAGAGGGAAGAGCCTCTCCACACCCACTCTATCGATGATCCTCAGTATAGGCAACAGTCTCTCCACACAAACTCTATCGAGGATCCTCAGTATAGGGAAGAGCCTCTCCACGCAAACCCAATCAAAGATCCTTAGTATAGGGAACAGCCTCTCCACAACCACTCTATCGATGAACCACAGTATAAGGAAGAGCCTCTCCACACCCACTCTATCGAGGATCCTCACTTTAGGGAACAGCCTCTCCACACCCACTCTATCGAGGATCCTCAGTATGGGGAACAGCCTCTCCGCACCCCCTCTATCTATGATCCTCAGTATGGGGAATAGCCACTCCACACCCAATCTACCAATCATCCTCAGTACATACAGCAGCTTCTCCACACCCACTCTATCGATGATCGTCAGTATAGGGAACAATCTCTCCACACGCACCCAATGAAAGATCCTCAGTAGAGGGAAGAGCCTCTCCACACCCACTCTATCGATGATCCTCAGTATAGGCAACAGGCTCTCCACACCCACTCTACCAGTGATCGTCAGTATAGGGAACAGCCTCTCCACACCCACTCTATCGATGATCCTCAGTACAGGGAACAGCCTCTCCACACCCACTCTAATTATGATCCTCAGTATAGGGAAGAGCCTCTCCACACGAACCCAATCAAAGATCCTCAGTATAGGGAACAGCCTCTCCACAACCACTCTATCGATGATCCTCAGTATAGGGAAAAGACTCTCCACTCCCAATCTATCGATGATCCTCAGTGTACGGAAGAGCCTCTCCACACGCACCCAATCAAAGATACTCAGTCGAGGGAAGAGCCTCTCCACCCCCACTCTATCGATGATCCTCAGTATAGGCAACAGTCTCTCCACACACACTCTATCGAGGATCATCAGTACAGGGAAGAGCCTCTCCACACAAACCCAATCAAAGTTCCTCAGTATAGGGAACAGCCTCTCCACAACCACGCTATCGATGACCCTCAGTATAGGGAAGAGCCTCTCCACACACACACAATCAAAGATCCTCAGTATAGCGAACAGCCTCTCCACACCCACTCAATCGAGGATCCTCAGTTTAGGGAACAGCCTCTCCGCACCCCCTCTATCTACTATCCTCAGTATGGAGAATAGCCTCTCCACATCCAATCTATCGAGTATCCTCAGTATACGGAACAGCCTCTCCACACCCAATCTATCGAGCATCCTCAGTATAGGGAACAGCCTCTCCACTCCCCCTCTATCGATGATCCTCAGTATAGGGAAAAGACTCTCCACACCCACTCTATCGATGATCCTCAGTATAGGGAAAAGACTCTCCACTCCCAATCTATCGATGATCCTCAGTGTACGGAAGAGCCTCTCCACACGCACCCAATCAAAGATCCTCAGTAGAGGGAAGAGCCTCTCCACCCCCACTCTATCGATGATCCTCAGTATAGGGAAGAGCCTCTCCACACAAACCCAATCAAAGATCCTCAGTATAGGGAACAGCCTCTCCACAACCACTCTATTGATGATCCTCAGAATAGGCAACAGGCTCTCCACACACACTGTATCGAGGATCCGCAATTTTGGAGCAGCCTCTCCACACCCACTCCATCGATGATCCGCAGTTTTGGGAACAGCCTCTCCACACCCACTCTATCGAGGATCCTCAGTATAGGGAAGAGCCTCTCCACACCCACTCTATCGATCATGCTCAGTACAGGGAATACCCTCTCCACAGACTCAATCAATGATCCTCAGTATGGGGAACTGCCTCTCCACACCCACTCTATTGATGATCCTCAGTATAGGGAACACACTCTCCACATCGAATCTAACGATGATCCT
This sequence comes from Mobula birostris, assembly GCF_030028105.1. Classification (NCBI taxonomy): domain Eukaryota; kingdom Metazoa; phylum Chordata; class Chondrichthyes; order Myliobatiformes; family Myliobatidae; genus Mobula; species Mobula birostris. The sequence continues at coordinate 183,661 of NW_027278303.1, forward strand.
CAGTATAGGGAACACACTCTCCACATCGAATCTAACGATGATCCTCAGTAAAGGGAAGAGCATCTCCACACGCACCCAATCAAAGATCCTCTGTATAGGGAAGAGCCTCTCCACACGTACCCATTCAAAGATGTTCAGTATAGGCAACAGCCTCTCCACTCCCACTTTATCGAGGATCCTCAGTATGGGGAACAGCCTCTCCACACCCAATCTATCGATGATCCTCAATATAGGGAACAGCCTCTCCACACCCCCTCTATCAATGTTCCTCAGTATGGGGAACAGCCTCTCCACATCCAATCTATCGAGGATCCTCCGCATAGGGAACAGCCTCTCCGCACCCCCTCTATCGATGATCCTCAATATAGGGAACAACCTCTCACACCCCCTCTATCAATGATCCTCAGTATGGGGAACAGCCTCTCCACATCCAATCTATCGAGGATCCTCCGCAAAGGGAACAGCCTCTCTGCACCCACTCTATCGATGATCCTCAGTATAGGGAACAGCCTTTCCACACCCAATCTATGGAGTATCCTCAGTATAGTGAACAGCCACTCCACACCCAATCTACCAATCATCCTCAGTACATACAGCAGCCTCTCCACACCCACTCTATCGATGATCGTCAGTATAGGGAACAATCTCTCCACACGCACCCAATCAAAGATCCTCAGTAGAGGGAAGAGCCTCTCCACACCCAATCTATCGAGGTTCCTCAGTATAGGGAACAGGCTCTCCACACACACTCTATCGAGGATCCTCAGTATAGGGAAGAGCCTCTCCACACCCACTCTATCAATGATCCTCAGTATAGGGAAGAGCCTCTCCACACGCACTCAATCAAAGATCCTCAGTATAGGGAAGAGCCTCTCCACACCCACTCTATCGATGATCCTCAGTATAGGCAACAGTCTCTCCACACAAACTCTATCGAGGATCCTCAGTATAGGGAAGAGCCTCTCCACGCAAACCCAATCAAAGATCCTTAGTATAGGGAACAGCCTCTCCACAACCACTCCATCGATGATCCTCAGTATAGGGAACAGCCTGTCTACACCCACTCTATCGAGATTCCTCAGTCTAGGGAACAGCCTCTCCACACCCACTCTGTCGATGATCCTCAGTATAAGGAACAGCCTCTCGAAACCCCCACTCTATCGAAGGTCCTCAGTATAGAGAACAGCCACTCCACACCCACTCTATCGAGGGTCCTCAGTTTTGGAACAGCCTCTCCACACCCACTCCACCGATGATCCTCAGTTTAGGGAAGAGCCTCTCCACACCCACTCTATCGATGATCCTCAGTTTTATGAACAGCCTCTCCACCCCAACTCTATCGAGGATCCTCAGTATAGGGAAGAGCCTCTCCACACCCACTCTATCGATGATCCTCAATACATGGAACAGCCTCTCCACACCCACTCTATCCATGATCCTCAGTATAGGCAACAGGCTCTCCACACACACTCTATCGAGGATCCTCAGTATAGGGAAGAGCCTCTCCACACCCACTCTACCAGTGATCGTCAGTATAGGGAACAGCCTCTCCACACCCACTCTATCGATGATCCTCAGTATAGGGAACAGCCTCTCCACACCCAATCTATCGATGATCCTCAGTATAGGGAAGAGCATCTCCACACGCACTCAATCAAATATCCTCAGTATAGGGAACAGCCTCTCCACACCCACTCTAATGATGATCCTCAGTATAGGGAAGAGCCTCTCCACACGAACCCAATCAAAGATCCTCAGTATAGGGAACAGCCTCTCCACAACCACTCTATCGATGATCCTCAGTATAGGGAAGAGCCTCTCCACACACACACAATCAAAGATCCTCAGTATAGCGAACAGCCTCTCCACACCCACTCAATCGAGGATCCTCAGTTTAGGGAACAGCCTCTCCGCACCCCCTCTATCTACTATCCTCAGTATGGAGAATAGCCTCTCCACACCCAATCTATCGAGTATCCTCAGTATAGGGAACAGCCTCTCCACACCCAATCTAACGATAATCCTCAGTATAAGGAGCAGCCTATTCACACCCACTCTATCGATGATCCTCAGTATACAGAACAGCCTCTCCGCACCCCCTCTATCTACTATCCTCAGTATGGAGAATAGCCTCTCCACACCCAATCTATCGAGTATCCTCAGTATGGGGAACAAACTCTCTACACCCAATCTATCGAGCATCCTCAGTATAGGGAACAGCCTCTCCACACCCCCTCTATCGATGATCCTCAGTATAGGGAAAAGACTCTCCACACCCACTCTATCCATGATCCTCAGTATAGGGAAAAGACTCTCCACTCCCAATCTATCGATGATCCTCAGTGTACGGAAGAGCCTCTCCACACGCACCCAATCAAAGATCCTCAGTAGAGGGAAGAGCCGCTCCACCCCAACTCTATCGATGATCCTCAGTATAGGGAAGAGCCTCTCCACACAAACCCAATCAAAGATCCTCAGTATAGGGAACAGCCTCTCCACAACCACTGTATCGATGATCCTCAGTATACGGAACTGCCTCTCCACACACAGTCTATCGAGGTTCCTCAGTATGGGGAACAAACTCTCTACACCAAATCTATCGAGCATCCTCAGTATAGGGAACAGCCTCTCCACACCCCCTCTATCGATGATACTCAGTATGGGGAACAGCCTCTCCACAACCAATCTATCGAGGATCCTCCGCAAAGGGAACAGCCTCTCTGCACTCACTCTATCGATGATCCTCAGTATATGGAACAGCCTTTCCACACCCAATCTATGGAGTATCCTCAGTATAGTGAACAGCCACTCCTCACCCAATCTACCAATCATCCTCAGTACATACAGCAGCCTCTCCACACCCACTCTATCGATGATCGTCAGTATAGGGAACAATCTCTCCACACGCAACCAATCAAAGATCCTCAGTAGAGGGAAGAGCCTCTCCACACCCACTCTATCGATGATCCTCAGTATAGGCAACAGGCTCTCCACACACACTCTATCGAGGATCCTCACTATAGGGAAGAGCCTCTCCACACCCACTCTATCGATGATCCTCAGTATAGGGAACAGCCTCTCCACACCCAATCTATTGATGATCCTCAGTATAGGGAAGAGCCTCTCCACACGCACTCAATCAAAGATCCTCAGTATAGGGAACAGCCTCTCCACACCCACTCTAATGATGATCCTCAGTATAGGGAAGAGCCTCTCCACACGAACCCAATCAAAGATCCTCAGTATAGGGAACAGCCTCTCCACAACAACTCTATCGATGATCCTCAGTATAGGGAAAAGACTCTCCACTCCCAATCTATCGATGATCCTCAGTGTACGGAAGAGCCTCTGCACACGCACCCAATCAAAGATCCTCAGTAGAGGGAAGAGCCTCTCCACACCCACTCTATCGATGATCCTCAGTATAGAGAACAGCCTCTCCACACCCAATCTATCGATGATCCTCAGTATAGGGAAGAGCCTCTCCACACCCACTCTATCGATGATCCTCAGTATAGGCAACAGGATCTCCACACACACACTATCGAGGATCCTCAGTATACAGAAGAGCCTCTGCACACCCACTATATCAATGATCCTCAGTATAGGGAAGAGCCTCTCCACACGAACCCAATCAAAGATCCTCAGTATAGGGAACAGCCTCTCCACAACCACTCTATTGATGATCCTCTGAATAAGCAACAGGCTCTCCACACACACTGTATCGAGGATCCGCAATTTTGGAGCAGCCTCTCCACACCCACTCCATCGATGATCCGCAGTTTTGGGAACAGCCTCTCCACACCCACTCTATCGAGGATCCTCAGTATAGGGAAGAGCCTCTCCACACCCACTCTATCGATCATGCTCAATACAGGGAATACCCTCTCCACAGACTCAATCAATGATCCTCAGTATGGGGAACTGCCTCTCCACACCCACTCTATTGATGATCCTCAGTATAGGGAACACACTCTCCACATCGAATCTAACGATGATCCCCAGTAAAGGGAAGAGCATCTCCACACGCACCCAATCAAAGATCCTCAGTAAAGGGAAGAGCCTAGCCACACCCACTCGAATGATGATCCTCAGTATAGGGAAGAGCCTCTCCACACGTACCCATTCAAAGATGTTCAGAATAGGCAACAGCCTCTCCACTCCCACTCTATCGAGGATCCTCAGTATGGGGAACAGCCTCTCCACACCCAATCTATCGATGATCCTCAATATAGGGAACAGCCTCTCCACACCCCCTCTATCAATGTTCCTCAGCATGAGGAACAGCCTCTCCACATCCAATCTATCGAGGATCCTCCGCATAGGGAACAGCCTCTCCGCATCCCCTCTATCGATGATCCTCAATATAGGGAACAGCCTCTCACACCCCCTCTATCAATGATCCCCAGTATGGGGAACAGGCTCTCCACATCCAATCTATCGAGGATCCTCCGCATAGGGAACAGCCTCTCCGCACCCCCTCTATCGATGATCCTCAGTATAGGGAACAGCCTTTCCACACCCAATCTATGGAGTATCCTCAGTATAGGGAACAGCCACTCCACACCCAATCTACCGATCATCCTCTGTATACAGAGCAGCCTCTCCACACCCACTCTATCGATGATCGTCAGTATAGGGAACAATCTCTCCACACGCACCCAATCAAAGTTCCTCAGTGGAGGGAAGAGCCTCTCCGCACCCACTCCATCGAGGATCCTCAGTATAGGGAACAGCCTCTCCACACCCAATCTATCGATGATCCTCAGTATAGGGAAGAGCATCTCCACACGTACTCAATCAAAGATCCTCAGTATAGGGAAAAGCCGCTCCACACCCACTCTAATGATGATCCTCAGTATAGGGAAGAGCCTCTCCACACGAACCCAATCAAAGATCCTCAGTATAGGGAACAGCCTCTCCACAACCACTCTATCGATGATCCTCAGTATAGGGAAAAGTCTCTCCACTCCCAATCTATCGATGATCCTCAGTGTACGGAAGAGCCTCTCCACACGCACCCAATCAAAGATCCTCAGTCGAGGGAAGCGCCTCTCCACCCCCACTCTATCGATGATCCTCAGTATAGGCAACAGTCTCTCCACACACACTCTATCGAGGATCATCAGTACAGGGAAAAGCCTCTCCACACAAATCCAATCAAAGTTCCTCAGTATAGGGAACAGCCTCTCCACAACCACTCTATCGATGATCCTCAGTATAGGGAAGAGCCTCTCCACACACACACAATCAAAGATCCTCAGTATAGCGAACAGCCTCTCCACACCCACTCAATCGAGGATCCTCAGTTTAGGGAACAGCCTCTCCGCACCCCCTCTATCTACTATCCTCAGTATGGAGAATAGCCTCTCCACACCCAATCTATCGAGTATCCTCAGTATAGGGAACAGCCTCTCCACACCCAATCTAACGATAATCCTCAGTATAAGGAGCAGCCTATTCACACCCACTCTATCGAGGATCCTCAGTATACAGAAGAGCCTCTGCACACCCACTATATCAATGATCCTCAGTATAGGGAACAGCCACTCCACACCCACTCTATCGATGATCCTCAGTATAGGGAACAGCCTCTCCACACCCAATCTATTGATGATCCTCAGTATAGGGAAGAGCCTCTCCACACGCACTCAATCAAAGATCCTCAGTGTAGGGAACAGCCTCTCCACACCCACTCTAATGATGATCCTCAGTATAGGGAAGAGCCTCTCCACACGAACCCAATCAAAGATCCTCAGTATAGGGAACAGCCTCTCCACAACAACTCTATCGATGATCCTCAGTATAGGGAAAAGACTCTCCACTCCCAATCTATCGATGATCCTCAGTGTACGGAAGAGCCTCTGCACACGCACCCAATCAAAGATCCTCAGTAGAGGGAAGAGCCTCTCCACACCCACTCTATCGATGATCCTCAGTATAGAGAACAGCCTCTCCACACCCAATCTATCGATGATCCTCAGTATAGGGAAGAGCCTCTCCACACCCACTCTATCGATGATCCTCAGTATAGGCAACAGGATCTCCACACACAATCTATCGAGGATCCTCAGTATACAGAAGAGCCTCTGCACACCCACTATATCAATGATCCTCAGTATAGGGAAGAGCCTCTCCACACGAACCCAATCAAAGATCCTCAGTATAGGGAACAGCCTCTCCACAACCACTCTATTGATGATCCTCTGAATAAGCAACAGGCTCTCCACACACACTGTATCGAGGATCCGCAATTTTGGAGCAGCCTCTCCACACCCACTCCATCGATGATCCGCAGTTTTGGGAACAGCCTCTCCACACCCACTCTATCGAGGATCCTCAGTATAGGGAAGAGCCTCTCCACACCCACTCTATCGATCATGCTCAATACAGGGAATACCCTCTCCACAGCCTTAATCAATGATCTTCAGTATGGGGAACTGCCTCTCCACACCCACTCTATTGATGATCCTCAGTATAGGGAACACACTCTCCACATCGAATCTAACGATGATCCTCAGTAAAGGGAAGAGCATCTCCACACGCACCCAATCAAAGATCCTCAGTAAAGGGAAGAGCCTAGCCACACCCACTCGAATGATGATCCTCAGTATAGGGAAGAGCCTCTCCACACGTACCCATTCAAAGATGTTCAGTATAGGCAACAGCCTCTCCACTCCCACTCTATCGAGGATCCTCAGTATGGGGAACAGCCTCTCCACACCCAATCTATCGATGATCCTCAATATAGGGAACAGCCTCTCCACACCCCCTCTATCAATGTTCCTCAGCATGAGGAACAGCCTCTCCACATCCAATCTATCGAGGATCCTCCGCATAGGGAACAGCCTCTTCGCATCCCCTCTATCGATGATCCTCCATATAGGGAACAGCCTCTCACACCCCCTCTATCAATGATCCCCAGTATGGGGAACAGCCTCTCCACATCCAATCTATCGAGGATCCTCCGCATAGGGAACAGCCTCTCCGCACCCCCTCTATCGATGATCCTCAGTATAGGGAACAGCCTTTCCACACCCAATCTATGGAGTATCCTCAGTATAGGGAACAGCCACTCCACACCCAATCTACCGATCATCCTCTGTATACAGAGCAGCCTCTCCACACCCACTCTATCGATGATCGTCAGTATAGGGAACAATCTCTCCACACGCACCCAATCAAAGTTCCTCAGTGGAGGGAAGAGCCTCTCCGCACCCACTCCATCGAGGATCCTCAGTATAGGGAACAGCCTCTCCACACCCAATCTATCGATGATCCTCAGTATAGGGAAGAGCATCTCCACACGTACTCAATCAAAGATCCTCAGTATAGGGAAAAGCCGCTCCACACCCACTCTAATGATGATCCTCAGTATAGGGAAGAGCCTCTCCACACGAACCCAATCAAAGATCCTCAGTATAGGGAACAGCCTCTCCACAACCACTCTATCGATGATCCTCAGTATAGGGAAAAGTCTCTCCACTCCCAATCTATCGATGATCCTCAGTGTACGGAAGAGCCTCTCCACACGCACCCAATCAAAGATCCTCAGTCGAGGGAAGCGCCTCTCCACCCCCACTCTATCGATGATCCTCAGTATAGGCAACAGTCTCTCCACACACACTCTATCGAGGATCATCAGTACAGGGAAAAGCCTCTCCACACAAATCCAATCAAAGTTCCTCAGTATAGGGAACAGCCTCTCCACAACCACTCTATCGATGATCCTCAGTATAGGGAAGAGCCTCTCCACACACACACAATCAAAGATCCTCAGTATAGCGAACAGCCTCTCCACACCCACTCAATCGAGGATCCTCAGTTTAGGGAACAGCCTCTCCGCACCCCCTCTATCTACTATCCTCAGTATGGAGAATAGCCTCTCCACACCCAATCTATCGAGTATCCTCAGTATAGGGAACAGCCTCTCCACACCCAATCTAACGATAATCCTCAGTATAAGGAGCAGCCTATTCACACCCACTCTATCGAGGATCCTCAGTATACAGAAGAGCCTCTGCACACCCACTATATCAATGATCCTCAGTATAGGGAACAGCCACTCCACACCCACTCTATCGATGATCCTCAGTATAGGGAACAGCCTCTCCACACCCAATCTATTGATGATCCTCAGTATAGGGAAGAGCCTCTCCACACGCACTCAATCAAAGATCCTCAGTGTAGGGAACAGCCTCTCCACACCCACTCTAATGATGATCCTCAGTATAGGGAAGAGCCTCTCCACACGAACCCAATCAAAGATCCTCAGTATAGGGAACAGCCTCTCCACAACAACTCTATCGATGATCCTCAGTATAGGGAAAAGACTCTCCACTCCCAATCTATCGATGATCCTCAGTGTACGGAAGAGCCTCTGCACACGCACCCAATCAAAGATCCTCAGTAGAGGGAAGAGCCTCTCCACACCCACTCTATCGATGATCCTCAGTATAGAGAACAGCCTCTCCACACCCAATCTATCGATGATCCTCAGTATAGGGAAGAGCCTCTCCACACCCACTCTATCGATGATCCTCAGTATAGGCAACAGGATCTCCACACACAATCTATCGAGGATCCTCAGTATACAGAAGAGCCTCTGCACACCCACTATATCAATGATCCTCAGTATAGGGAAGAGCCTCTCCACACGAACCCAATCAAAGATCCTCAGTATAGGGAACAGCCTCTCCACAACCACTCTATTGATGATCCTCTGAATAAGCAACAGGCTCTCCACACACACTGTATCGAGGATCCGCAATTTTGGAGCAGCCTCTCCACACCCACTCCATCGATGATCCGCAGTTTTGGGAACAGCCTCTCCACACCCACTCTATCGAGGATCCTCAGTATAGGGAAGAGCCTCTCCACACCCACTCTATCGATCATGCTCAATACAGGGAATACCCTCTCCACAGCCTTAATCAATGATCTTCAGTATGGGGAACTGCCTCTCCACACCCACTCTATTGATGATCCTCAGTATAGGGAACACACTCTCCACATCGAATCTAACGATGATCCTCAGTAAAGGGAAGAGCATCTCCACACGCACCCAATCAAAGATCCTCAGTAAAGGGAAGAGCCTAGCCACACCCACTCGAATGATGATCCTCAGTATAGGGAAGAGCCTCTCCACACGTACCCATTCAAAGATGTTCAGTATAGGCAACAGCCTCTCCACTCCCACTCTATCGAGGATCCTCAGTATGGGGAACAGCCTCTCCACACCCAATCTATCGATGATCCTCAATATAGGGAACAGCCTCTCCACACCCCCTCTATCAATGTTCCTCAGCATGAGGAACAGCCTCTCCACATCCAATCTATCGAGGATCCTCCGCATAGGGAACAGCCTCTTCGCATCCCCTCTATCGATGATCCTCCATATAGGGAACAGCCTCTCACACCCCCTCTATCAATGATCCCCAGTATGGGGAACAGCCTCTCCACATCCAATCTATCGAGGATCCTCCGCATAGGGAACAGCCTCTCCGCACCCCCTCTATCGATGATCCTCAGTATAGGGAACAGCCTTTCCACACCCAATCTATGGAGTATCCTCAGTATAGGGAACAGCCACTCCACACCCAATCTACCGATCATCCTCTGTATACAGAGCAGCCTCTCCACACCCACTCTATCGATGATCGTCATTATAGGGAACAATCTCTCCACACGCACCCAATCAAAGTTCCTCAGTGGAGGGAAGAGCCTCTCCGCACCCACTCCATCGAGGATCCTCAGTATAGGGAACAGCCTCTCCACACCCAATCTATCGATGATCCTCAGTATAGGGAAGAGCATCTCCACACGTACTCAATCAAAGATCCTCAGTATAGGGAACAGCCTCTCCACACCCACTCTAATGATGATCCTCAGTATAGGGAAGAGCCTCTCCACACGAACCCAATCAAAGATCCTCAGTATAGGGAACAGCCTCTCCACAACCACTCTATCGATGATCCTCAGTATAGGGAAAAGTCTCTCCACTCCCAATCTATCGATGATCCTCAGTGTACGGAAGAGCCTCTCCACACGCACCCAATCAAAGATCCTCAGTCGAGGGAAGAGCCTCTCCACCCCCACTCTATCGATGATCCTTAGTATAGGCAACAGTCTCTCCACACACACTCTATCGAGGATCATCAGTACAGGGAAAAGCCTCTCCACACAAACCCAATCAAAGTTCCTCAGTATAGGGAACAGCCTCTCCACAACCACTCTATCGATGATCCTCAGTATAGGGAAGAGCCTCTCCACACACACACAATCAAAGATCCTCAGTATAGCGAACAGCCTCTCCACACCCACTCAATCGAGGATCCTCAGTTTAGGGAACAGCCTCTCCGCACCCCCTCTATCTACTATCCTCAGTATGGAGAATAGCCTCTCCACACCCAATCTATCGAGTATCCTCAGTATAGGGAACAGCCTCTCCACACCCAATCTAACGATAATCCTCAGTATAAGGAGCAGCCTATTCACACCCACTCTATCGATGATCCTCAGTATACGGAACAGCCACTCCACACACAGTCTATCAAGGTTCCTCAGTATGTGGAACAAACTCTCTACACCCAATCTATCGAGCATCCTCAGTATAGGGAACAGCCTCTCCACACCCCCTCTATCGATGATCCTCAGTATAGGGAAAAGACTCTCCACTCCCAATCTATCGATGATCCTCAGTGTACGGAAGAGCCTCTCCACACGCACCCAATCAAAGATCCTCAGTAGAGGGAAGAGCCTCTCCACCCCCACTCTATCGATGATCCTCAGTATAGGGAAGAGCCTCTCCACACAAACCCAATCAAAGATCCTCAGTATAGGGAACAGCCTCTCCACAACCACTCTATTGATGATCCTCAGAATAAGCAACAGGCTCTCCACACACACTGTATCGAGGATCCGCAATTTTGGAGCAGCCTCTCCACACCCACTCCATCGATGATCCGCAGTTTTGGGAACAGCCTCTCCACACCCACTCTATCGAGGATCCTCAGTATAGGGAAGAGCCTCTCCACACCCACTCTATCGATCATGCTCAATACAGGGAATACCCTCTCCACAGACTCAATCAATGATCCTCAGTATGGGGAACTGCCTCTCCACACCCACTCTATTGATGATCCTCAGTATAGGGAACACACTCTCCACATCGAATCTAACGATGATCCTCAGTAAAGGGAAGAGCATCTCCACACGCACCCAATCAAAGATCCTCAGTAAAGGGAAGAGCCTAGCCACACCCACTCGAATGATGATCCTCAGTATAGGGAAGAGCCTCTCCACACGTACCCATTCAAAGATGTTCAGTATAGGAAACAGCCTCTCCACTCCCACTCTATCGAGGATCCTCAGTATGGGGAACAGCCTCTCCACACCCAATCTATCGATGATCCTCAATATAGGGAACAGCCTCTCCACACCCCCTCTATCAATGTTCCTCAGCATGAGGAACAGCCTCTCCACATCCAATCTACCGAGGATCCTCCGCATAGGGAATAGCCTCTCCGCATCCCCTCTATCGATGATCCTCAATATAGGGAACAGCCTCTCACACCCCCTCTATCAATGATCCCCAGTATGGGGAACTGCCTCTCCACATCCAATCTATCGAGGATCCTCCGCATAGGGAACAGCCTCTCCGCACCCCCTCTATCGATGATCCTCAGTATAGGGAACAGCCTTTCCACACCCAATCTATGGAGTATCCTCAGTATAGGGAAGAGCATCTCCACACGTACTCAATCAAAGATCCTCAGTATAGGGAACAGCCTCTCCACACCCACTCTAATGATGATCATCAGTATAGGGAAGAGCCTCTCCACACGAACCCAATCAAAGATCCTCAGTATAGGGAACAGCCTCTCCACAACCACTCTATCGATGATCCTCAGTATAGGGAAAAGTCTCTCCACTCCCAATCTATCGATGATCCTCAGTGTACGGAAGAGCCTCTCCACACGCACCCAATCAAAGATCCTCAGTCGAGGGAAGAGCCTCTCCACAACCACTCTATCGATGATCCTCAGTATAGGGAAGAGCCTCTCCACACACACACAATCAAAGATCCTCAGTATAGCGAACAGCCTCTCCACACCCACTCAATCGAGGATCCTCAGTTTAGGGAACAGCCTCTCCGCACCCCCTCTATCTACTATCCTCAGTATGGAGAATAGCCTCTCCACACCCAATCTATCGAGTATCCTCAGTATAGGGAACAGCCTCTCCACACCCAATCTAACGATAATTCTCAGTATAAGGAGCAGCCTATTCACACCCACTCTATCGATGATCCTCAGTATACGGAACAGCCTCTCCACACACAGTCTATCAAGGTTCCTCAGTATGGGGAACAAACTCTCTACACCCAATCTATCGAGCATCCTCAGTATAGGGAACAGCCTCTCCACACCCCCTCTATCGATGATCCTCAGTATAGGGAAAAGACTCTCCACTCCCAATCTATCGATGATCCTCAGTGTACGGAAGAGCCTCTCCACACGCACCCAATCAAAGATCCTCAGTAGAGGGAAGAGCCTCTCCACCCCCACTCTATCGATGATCCTCAGTATAGGGAAGAGCCTCTCCACACAAACCCAATCAAAGATCCTCAGTATAGGGAACAGCCTCTCCACAACCACTCTATTGATGATCCTCAGGATAGGCAACAGGCTCTCCACACACACTGTATCGAGGATCCGCAATTTTGGAGCAGCCTCTCCACACCCACTCCATCGATGATCCGCAGTTTTGGGAACAGCCTCTCCACACCCACTCTATCGAGGATCCTCAGTATAGGGAAGAGCCTCTCCACACCCACTCTATCGATGATGCTCAGTACAGGGAATACCCGCTCCACAGACTCAATCAATGATCCTCAGTATGGGGAACTGCCTCTCCACACCCACTCTATTGATGATCCTCAGTATAGGGAACACACTCTCCACATCGAATCTAACGATGATCCTCAGTAAAGGGAAGAGCATCTCCACACGCACCTAATCAAAGATCCTCAGTAAAGGGAAGAGCCTAGCCACACCCACTCGAATGATGATCCTCAGTATGGGGAAGAGCCTCTCCACACAAACCCAATCAAAGATCCTCAGTATAGGGAACAGCCTCTCCACAACCACTCTATCGATGAACCTCAGTATAGGGAAGAGCCTCTCCACACCCACTCTGTCGAGGATCCTCACTTGAGGGAACAGCCTCTCCACACCCACTCTATCGAGGATCCTCAGTATAAGGAGCAGCCTATTCACACCCACTCTATCGATGATCCTCAGTATACGGAACAGCCTCTCCACACACAGTCTATCGAGGTTCCTCAGTATGGGGAACAAACTCTCTACACCAAATCTATCGAGGATCCTCCGCATAGGGAACAGCCTCTCCGCACCCCCTCTATCGATGATCCTCAATATAGGGAACAGCCTCTCACACCCCCTCTATCAATGATCCTCAGTATGGGGAACAGCCTCTCCACATCCAATCTATCGAGGATCCTCCGCATAGGGAACAGCCTTTCCACACCCAATCTATGGAGTATCCTCAGTATAGGGAACAGCCACTCCACACCCAATCTACCGATCATCCTCTGTATACAGAGCAGCCTCTCCACACCCACTCTATCGATGATCCTCAGTATAGGGAACAATCTCTCCACACGCACCCAATCAAAGTTCCTCAGTAGAGGGAAGAGCCTCTCCACACCCACTCTATCGAGGATCCTCAGTATGGGGAACAGCCTCTCCGCACCCCCTCTATCTATGATCCTCAGTATGGGGAATAGCCTCTCCACACCCAATCTATCGAGTATCCTCAGTATAGGGAACAGCCTCTCCACACCCAATCTAATGATAATCCTCAGTATAAGGAGCAGCCTATTCACACCCACTCTATCGATGATCCTCAGTATACGGAACAGCCTCTCCACACACAGTCTATCGAGGTTCCTCAGTATGGGGAACAAACTCTCTACACCAAATCTATCGAGCATCCTCAGTATAGGGAACAGCCTCTCCACACCCCCTCTATCGATGATCCTCAGTATAGGGAACAGCCTCTCCACACCCAATCTATCGAGCATCCTCAGTATAGGGAACAGCCTCACCACACCCACTCTATCGAGGATCCTCAGTATAGGGAACAACCTCTCCACACGCATCCAATCAAAGATCCTCAGTATAGGGAAGAGCCTCTCCACCCGCACTCTATCGATGATCCCCAGTATAGAGAACAGCCTCTCCACACACAATTTATCGAAGTTCCTCAGTACAGTGAACAGCCTCTCCACACCCAATCTATCGAGGTTCCTCAGTATAGGGAACAGGCTCTCCACACCCAGTCTTTCGATGTTCCTCAGTGTACGGAAGAGCCTCTCCACACGCACTCAATCAAATATCCTCAGTATAGGCAACAGTCTGTCCACACACACTCTATCGAGGATCCTCAGTATAGGGAAGAGCCTCTCCACACAAACCCAATCAAAGATCCTCAGTATAGGGAACAGCCTCTCCACAACCACTCCATCGATGATCCTCAGTATAGCGAACAGCCTTTCCACACGCACTCTATCAATGATCCTCTGTATAGGGAACAGCCTTTCCACACCCACTCTATCGAGGATCCTCAGTATGGGGAACAGCCTCTCCGCACCCCCTCTATCTATGATCCTCAGTATGGGGAATAGCCTCTCCACACCCAATCTATCGAGTATCCTCAGTATAGGGAACAGTCTCCACACACCCAATCAAACGATAATCCTCAGTATAAGGAGCAGCCTATTCACACCCACTCTATCGATGAACCTCAGTATAGGGAACAGCCTCTCCACACCCCCTCTATCGAGGATCCTCAGTATAGGGAACAGCCTCTCCACACGCATCCAATCAAAGATCCTCAGTATAGGGAAGAGCCTCTCCACACGCACTCTATCGATGATCCTCAGTATAGAGAACAGCCTCTCCACACACAATTTATCGAAGATCCTCAGTACAGTGAACAGCCTCTCCACACCCAATCTATCGAGGTTCCTCAGTATAGGGAACAGCCTCTCCACACCCAGTCTATCGATGTTCCTCAGTATGGGGAACAGCCTCTCCACAACCAATCTATCGAGTATCCTCAGTATAAGGAACACCCTCTCCACACCCCCTATATCGATGATCCTCAGTATAGGCAAAAGCCTCTCCACACCCACTCTATCGAGTTTCCTCAGTATAGGGAAGAGCCTCTCCACACCAACTCCATCAATGATCCTCAGTTTGGGGAAGATCCTCTCCACCCCCACTCTGTCGATGATCCTCAGTTTAGGGAAGAGCCTCTCCACACCCACTCCATCGATGTTCCTCAGTATAGGGAACAGCCTCTCCACACCCACTCTGCCGAGGTTCCTCAGTATAGCGAACAGCCTCTCCACACCCACTCTATCAATGATCCTCAGTATAGGGAAGAGCCTCTCCACACCCACGCTATCGATGATCCTCAGTATAGGGAACAGCCTCTCCACACGCACCCATTCAAAAATCCTCAGTACAGGCAACAGCCTCTCCACACCCACTCTATCGATAATCCTCAGTATAGGGAACAGCCTCTCCACACACCCTCTATCAATGATCCTCAGTATGGGGAACAGCCTCTCCACATCCAATATATCGAGGATCCTCCGTACAGGGAAGAGCCTCTCCACACGCACCCAATCAAAGATCCTCAGTAGAGGGAAGAGCCTTTCCACACCCACACTAACGATGATCCTCAGTATAGGGAACAGCCTCTCCACACCCCCTCTATCGATGATCCTCAGTATAGGGAACAGCCTCTCCACACCCAATCTATCGAGCATCCTCAGTATAGGGAACAGACTCACCACACCCACTCTATCGAGGATCCTCAGTATAGGGAACAACCTCTCCACACGCATCCAATCAAAGATCCTCAGTATAGGGAAGAGCCTCTCCACCCGCACTCTATCGATGATCCCCAGTATAGAGAACAGCCTCTCCACACACAATTTATCGAAGTTCCTCAGTACAGTGAACAGCCTCTCCACACCCAATCTATCGAGGTTCCTCAGTATAGGGAACAGGCTCTCCACACCCAGTCTTTCGATGTTCCTCAGTGTACGGAAGAGCCTCTCCACACGCACTCAATCAAATATCCTCAGTATAGGCAACAGTCTGTCCACACACACTCTATCGAGGATCCTCAGTATAGGGAAGAGCCTCTCCACACAAACCCAATCAAAGATCCTCAGTATAGGGAACAGCCTCTCCACAACCACTCCATCGATGATCCTCAGTATAGCGAACAGCCTTTCCACACGCACTCTATCAATGATCCTCTGTATAGGGAACAGCCTTTCCACACCCACTCTATCGAGGATCCTCAGTATGGGGAACAGCCTCTCCGCACCCCCTCTATCTATGATCCTCAGTATGGGGAATAGCCTCTCCACACCCAATCTATCGAGTATCCTCAGTATAGGGAACAGTCTCCACACACCCAATCAAACGATAATCCTCAGTATAAGGAGCAGCCTATTCACACCCACTCTATCGATGAACCTCAGTATAGGGAACAGCCTCTCCACACCCCCTCTATCGAGGATCCTCAGTATAGGGAACAGCCTCTCCACACGCATCCAATCAAAGATCCTCAGTATAGGGAAGAGCCTCTCCACACGCACTCTATCGATGATCCTCAGTATAGAGAACAGCCTCTCCACACACAATTTATCGAAGATCCTCAGTACAGTGAACAGCCTCTCCACACCCAATCTATCGAGGTTCCTCAGTATAGGGAACAGCCTCTCCACACCCAGTCTATCGATGTTCCTCAGTATGGGGAACAGCCTCTCCACAACCAATCTATCGAGTATCCTCAGTATAAGGAACACCCTCTCCACACCCCCTATATCGATGATCCTCAGTATAGGCAAAAGCCTCTCCACACCCACTCTATCGAGTTTCCTCAGTATAGGGAAGAGCCTCTCCACACCAACTCCATCAATGATCCTCAGTTTGGGGAAGATCCTCTCCACCCCCACTCTGTCGATGATCCTCAGTTTAGGGAAGAGCCTCTCCACACCCACTCCATCGATGTTCCTCAGTATAGGGAACAGCCTCTCCACACCCACTCTGCCGAGGTTCCTCAGTATAGCGAACAGCCTCTCCACACCCACTCTATCAATGATCCTCAGTATAGGGAAGAGCCTCTCCACACCCACGCTATCGATGATCCTCAGTATAGGGAACAGCCTCTCCACACGCACCCATTCAAAAATCCTCAGTACAGGCAACAGCCTCTCCACACCCACTCTATCGATAATCCTCAGTATAGGGAACAGCCTCTCCACACACCCTCTATCAATGATCCTCAGTATGGGGAACAGCCTCTCCACATCCAATATATCGAGGATCCTCCGTACAGGGAAGAGCCTCTCCACACGCACCCAATCAAAGATCCTCAGTAGAGGGAAGAGCCTTTCCACACCCACACTAACGATGATCCTCAGTATAGGGAACAGCCTTTCCACACCCACTCTATCAAGGATCCTCAGTATGGGGAACAGCCTTTCCACACCCCCTCTATCGACGATCCTCAGTATGGGGAAGAGCCTCTCCACACCCACTCTACCAATCATCTTCAGTATAGGGTACAGCCTCTCCACACCCACTCTATCGATGATCCTCAGTATAGAGAACAGGCTCTCCACACACACTCTATCGATGATCCTCAGTATAGGGAACAGCCTCTCCACACGCACACAATCATAGATCCTCAGTACAGGGAAGAGCCTCTCCACACGCACTCTATCGATGATCCTCAGTATAGAGAACAGCCTCTCCACACGCACTCTATCGAAGATCCTCAGTACAGTGAACAGCCTCTCCACACCCACTCTATCGAGATTCCTCAGTCTAGGGAACAGCCTCTCCGCACCCACGCTGTCGATGATCCTCAGTATAAGGATCAGCCTCTCCACACCCCCTCTATCGATGATCCTCAGTATAGGGAACAGCCTCTCCACACCCAATCTATCGAGCATCCTCAGTATAGGGAACAGCCTCACCACACCCACTCTATCGAGGATCCTCAGTATAGGCAACAGCCTCTCCACACGCATCCAATCAAAGATCCTCAGTATAGGGAAGAGCCTCTCCACACGCACTCTATCGATGATCCTCAGTATAGAGAACAGCCTCTCCACACACAATTTATCGAAGATCCTCAGTACAGTGAACAGCCTCTCCACACCCAATCTATCGAGGTTCCTCAGTATAGGGAACAGGCTCTCCACACCCAGTCTATCGATGTTCCTCAGTATGGGGATCAGCCTCTCCACAACCAATCTATCGAGTATCCTCAGTATAAGGAACAGCCTCTCCACACACCCTATATCGATGATCCTCAGTATAGGCAAAAGCCTCTCCACACCCACTTTATCGAGGATCCTCAGTATAGGGAAGAGCCTCTCCACACCCACTCCATCAATGATCCTCAGTTTAGGGAAGATCCTCTCCACCCCCACTCTGTCGATGATCCTCAGTTTAGGGAAGAGCCTCTCCACACTCACTCCATCGATGTTCCTCAGTATAAGGAACAGCCTCTCCACACCCACTCTGCCGAGGTTCCTCAGTATAGGGAACAGCCTCTCCACACCGAATCTAACGATGATCCTCAGTATAGGGAACAGCCTCTCCACACGCACCCATTCAAAGATATTCAGTATAGGCAACAGCCTCTCCACACCCACTCTATTGATGATCCTCAGTATAGGGAACAGCCTCTCCACACCCCCTCTATCGATGATCCTCAGTATGGGGAACAGCCTCTCCACCTCCAATCTATCGAGGATCCTCAGTATAGGGAACAGCCTCTCCACACGCACCCAATCAAAGATCCTCAGTAGAGGGAAGAGCCTCTCCACACCCAATCTATGGAGTATCCTCAGTATAGGGAACAGCCTCTCCACACCCAATCTACCAATCATCCTCAGTATACGGAGCAGCCTCTCCACAACCACTCTATCGATGATCCTCAGTATAGGGAACAGCCTCTCCACACGCACCCAATCAAAGATCCTCAGTAGAGGGAAGTGCCTCTCCATACCCACTCTATCGATGATCCTTACTATAGGCAACAGGCTCTCCACACACACTCTATCGAGGATCCTCAGTATGGGGAAGAGCCTCTCCACACCCACTCTGCCGAGGTTCCTCAGTATAGCGAACAGCCTCTCCACACCCACTCTATCAATGATCCTCAGTATAGGGAAGAGCCTCTCCACACCCACGCTATCGATGATCCTCAGTATAGGGAACAGCCTCTCCACACGCACCCATTCAAAAATCCTCAGTACAGGCAACAGCCTCTCCACACCCACTCTATCGATAATCCTCAGTATAGGGAACAGCCTCTCCACACACCCTCTATCAATGATCCTCAGTATGGGGAACAGCCTCTCCACATCCAATATATCGAGGATCCTCCGTACAGGGAAGAGCCTCTCCACACGCACCCAATCAAAGATCCTCAGTAGAGGGAAGAGCCTTTCCACACCCACACTAACGATGATCCTCAGTATAGGGAACAGCCTTTCCACACCCACTCTATCAAGGATCCTCAGTATGGGGAACAGCCTTTCCACACCCCCTCTATCGACGATCCTCAGTATGGGGAAGAGCCTCTCCACACCCACTCTACCAATCATCTTCAGTATAGGGTACAGCCTCTCCACACCCACTCTATCGATGATCCTCAGTATAGAGAACAGGCTCTCCACACACACTCTATCGATGATCCTCAGTATAGGGAACAGCCTCTCCACACGCACACAATCATAGATCCTCAGTACAGGGAAGAGCCTCTCCACACGCACTCTATCGATGATCCTCAGTATAGAGAACAGCCTCTCCGCACCCACTCTGTCGATGATCCTCAGTATAAGGATCAGCCTCTCCACACCCCCTCTATCGATGATCCTCAGTATAGGGAACAGCCTCTCCACACCCAATCTATCGAGCATCCTCAGTATAGGGAACAGCCTCACCACACCCACTCTATCGAGGATCCTCAGTATAGGCAAAAGCCTCTCCACACGCATCCAATCAAAGATCCTCAGTATAGGGAAGAGCCTCTCCACACGCACTCTATCGATGATCCTCAGTATAGAGAACAGCCTCTCCACACACAATTTATCGAAGATCCTCAGTACAGTGAACAGCCTCTCCACACCCAATCTATCGAGGTTCCTCAGTATAGGGAACAGGCTCTCCACACCCAGTCTATCGATGTTCCTCAGTATGGGGATCAGCCTCTCCACAACCAATCTATCGAGTATCCTCAGTATAAGGAACAGCCTCTCCACACACCCTATATCGATGATCCTCAGTATAGGCAAAAGCCTCTCCACACCCACTTTATCGAGGATCCTCAGTATAGGGAAGAGCCTCTCCACACCCACTCCATCAATGATCCTCAGTTTAGGGAAGATCCTCTCCACCCCCACTCTGTCGATGATCCTCAGTTTAGGGAAGAGCCTCTCCACACTCACTCCATCGATGTTCCTCAGTATAAGGAACAGCCTCTCCACACCCACTCTGCCGAGGTTCCTCAGTATAGGGAACAGCCTCTCCACACCGAATCTAACGATGATCCTCAGTATAGGGAACAGCCTCTCCACACGCACCCATTCAAAGATACTCAGTATAGGCAACAGCCTCTCCACACCCACTCTATTGATGATCCTCAGTATAGGGAACAGCCTCTCCACACCCCCTCTATCGATGATCCTCAGTATGGGGAACAGCCTCTCCACCTCCAATCTATCGAGGATCCTCAGGATAGGGAACAGCCTCTCCACACGCACCCAATCAAAGATCCTCAGTAGAGGGAAGAGCCTCTCCACACCCAATCTATGGAGTATCCTCAGTATAGGGAACAGCCTCTCCACACCCAATCTATCAATCATCCTCAGTATACGGAGCAGCCTCTCCACACCCACTCTATCGATGATCCTCAGTATAGGGAACAGCCTCTCCACACGCACCCAATCAAAGATCCTCAGTAGAGGGAAGTGCCTCTCCATACCCACTCTATCGATGATCCTTACTATAGGCAACAGGCTCTCCACACACACTCTATCGAGGATCCTCAGTATGGGGAAGAGCCTCTCCACACCCAATCTGTCGATGATCCTCAGTATAGGGAAGAGCCTCTCCACACCCACTCTATCGATGATCCTCAGTATAGGCAACAGGATCTCCACACACACTCTATCGAGGATCCTCAGTATACAGAAGAGCCTCTGCACACCCACTCTATCAATGATCCTCAGTATAGGGAAGAGCCTCTCCACACGAACCCAATCAAAGATCCTCAGTATAGGGAACAGCCTCTCCACAACCACTCTATTGATGATCCTCAGAATAGGCAACAGGCTCTCCACACACACTGTATCGAGGATCCGCAATTTTGGAGCAGCCTCTCCACACCCACTCCATCGATGATCCGCAGTTTTGGGAACAGCCTCTCCACACCCACTCTATCGAGGATCCTCAGTATAGGGAAGAGCCTCTCCACACCCACTCTATCGATCATGCTCAGCACAGGGAATACCCTCTCCACAGACTCAATCAATGATCCTCAGTATGGGGAACTGCCTCTCCACACCCACTCTATTGATGATCCTCAGTATAGGGAACACACTCTCCACATCGAATCTAACGATGATCCTCAGTAAAGGGAAGAGCATCTCCACACGCACCCAATCAAAGATCCTCAGTAAAGGGAAGAGCCTAGCCACACCCACTCGAATGATGATCCTCAGTATAGGGAAGAGCCTCTCCACACGTACCCATTCAAAGATGTTCAGTATAGGCAACAGCCTCTCCACTCCCACTCTATCGAGGATCCTCAGTATGGGGAACAGCCTCTCCACACCCAATCTATCGATGATCCTCAATATAGGGAACAGCCTCTCCACACCCCCTCTATCAATGTTCCTCAGTATGGGGAACAGCCTCTCCACATCCAATCTATCGAGGATCCTCCGCATACGGAACAGCCTCTCCGCACCCCCTCTATCGATGATCCTCAGTATAGGGAACAGCCTTTCCACACCCAATCTATGGAGTATCCTCAGTATAGGGAACAGCCACTCCACACCCAATGTACCGATCATCCTCTGTATACAGAGCAGCCTCTCCACACCCACTCTATCGATGATCGTCAGTATAGGGAACAATCTCTCCACACGCACCCAATCAAAGTTCCTCAGTAGAGGGAAGAGCCTCTCCACACCCACTCTATCGATGATCCTCAGTATAGGCAACAGGCTCTCCACACACACTCTATCGAGGATCCTCACTATGGGGAAGAGTCTCTCCACACCCACTCTATCAATGATCTTCAGTATAGGGAACAGCCTCTCCACACCCACTCTATCGATGATCCTCAGTATAGGGAACAGCCTCTCCACACCCAATCTATTGATGATCCTCAGTATAGGGAAGAGCCTCTCCACACGCACTCAATCAAAGATCCTCAGTATAGGGAACAGCCTCTCCACACCCACTGTAATGATGATCCTCTGTATAGGGAAGAGCCTATCCGCACGAACCCAATCAAAGATCCTCAGTATAGAGAACAGCCTCTGCACAACAACTCTATCGATGATCCTCAGTATAGGGAAAAGACTCTCCACTCCCAATCTATCGATGATCCTCAGTGTACGGAAGAGCCTCTCCACACGCACCCAATCAAAGATCCTCAGTAGAGGGAAGAGCCTCTCCACACCCACTCTATCGATGATCCTCAGTATAGGCAACAGTCTCTCCACACAAACTCTATCGAGGATCCTCAGTATAGGGAAGAGCCTCTCCACGCAAACCCAATCAAAGATCCTTAGTATAGGGAACAGCCTCTCCACAACCACTCCATCGATGATCCTCAGTATAGGGAACAGCCTGTCTACACCCACTCTATCGAGATTCCTCAGTCTAGGGAACAACCTCTCCACACCCACTCTGTCGATGATCCTCAGTATAAGGAACAGCCTCTCCAAACCCACTCTATCGAGGGTCCTCAGTATAGAGAACAGCCACTCCACACCCACTCTATCGAGGGTCCTCAGTTTTGGAACAGCCTCTCCACACCCACTCCATCGATGATCCTCAGTTTAGGGAAGAGCCTCTCCACACCCACTCTATCGATGATCCTCAGTTTTATGAACAGCCTCTCCACCCCAACTCTATCGAGGATCCTCAGTATAGGGAAGAGCCTCTCCACACCCACTCTATCGATGATCCTCAATATATGGAACAGCCTCTCCACACCCACTCTATCGATGATCCTCAGTATAGGCAACAGGCTCTCCACACCCACTCTACCAGTGATCGTCAGTATAGGGAACAGCCTCTCCACACCCACTCTATCGATAATCCTCAGTATAGGGAACAGCCTCTCCACACCCAATCTATCGATGATCCTCTGTATAGGGAAGAGCATCTCCACACGCACTCAATCAAAGATCCTCAGTATAGGGAACAGCCTCTCCACACCCACTCTAATGATGATCCTCAGTATAGGGAAGAGCCTCTCCACACGAACCCAATCAAAGATCCTCAGTATAGGGAACAGCCTCTCCACAACCACTCTATCGATGATCCTCAGTATAGGGAAAAGACTCTCCACTCCCAATCTATCGATGATCCTCAGTGTACGGAAGAGCCTCTCCACACGCACCCAATCAAAGATACTCAGTCGAGGGAAGAGCCTCTCCACACCCACTCTATCGAAGATCCTCAGTATAGGCAACAGTCTCTCCACACACACTCTATCGAGGATCATCAGTACAGGGAAGAGCCTCTCCACTCAAACCCAATCAAAGTTCCTCAGTAGAGGGAAGTGCCTCTCCACCCCAACTCTATCGATGATCCTCAGTATAGGGAAGAGCCTCTCCACACAAACCCAATCAAAGGTCCTCAGTATAGGGAACAGCCTCTCCACAACCACACCATTGATGATCCTCAGAATAGGCAACAGGCTCTCCACACACACTGTATCGAGGATCCGCAATTTTGGAGCAGCCTCTCCACACCCACTCTATCGAGGATCCTCAGTATAGGGAAGAGCCTCTCCACACCCACTCTATCGATCATGCTCAGTACAGGGAATACCCTCACCACAGACTCAATCAATGATCCTCAGTATGGGGAACTGCCTCTCCACACCCACTCTATTGATGATCCTCAGTATAGGGAACACACTCTCCACATCGAATCTAACGATGATCCTCAGTATAGGGAACACACTCTCCACATCGAATCTAACGATGATCCTCAGTAAAGGGAAGAGCATCTCCACACGCACCCAATCAAAGATCCTCTGTATAGGGAAGAGCCTCTCCACACGTACCCATTCAAAGATGTTCAGTATAGGCAACAGCCTCTCCACTCCCACTCTATCCAGGATCCTCAGTATGGGGAACAGCCTCTCCACACCCAATCTATCGATGATCCTCAATATAGGGAACAGCCTCTCCACACCCCCTCTATCAATGTTCCTCAGTATGGGGAACAGCCTCTCCACATCCAATCTATCGAGGATCCTCCGCATAGGGAACAGCCTCTCCGCACCCCCTCTATCGATGATCCTCAATATAGGGAACAAACTCTCACACCCCCTCTATCAATGATCCTCAGTATGGGGAACAGCCTCTCCACATCCAATCTATCGAGGATCCTCCGCAAAGGGAACAGCCTCTCTGCACCCACTCTATCGATGATCCTCAGTATAGGGAACAGCCTTTCCACACCCAATCTATGGAGTATCCTCAGTATAGAGAACAGCCACTCCACACCCAATCTACCAATCATCCTCAGTACATTCAGCAGCCTCTCCACACCCACTCTATCGATGATCGTCAGTATAGGGAACAATCTCTCCACACGCACCCAATCAAAGATCCTCAGTAGAGGGAAGAGCCTCTCCACACCCACTCTATCGATGATCCTCAGTATAGGCAACAGGCTCTCCACACACACTCTATCGAGGATCCTCAGTATAGGGAAGAGCCTCTCCACACCCACTCTATCAATGATCCTCAGTATAAGGAAGAGCCTCTCCACACGCACTCAATCAAAGATCCTCAGTATAGGGAAGAGCCTCTCCACACCCACTCTATCGATGATCCTCAGTATAGGCAACAGTCTCTCCACACAAACTCTATCGAGGATCCTCAGTATAGGGAAGAGCCTCTCCACGCAAACCCAATCAAAGATCCTTAGTATAGGGAACAGCCTCTCCACAACCACTCCATCGATGATCCTCAGTATAGGGAACAGCCTGTCTACACCCACTCTATCGAGATTCCTCAGTCTGGGGAACAGCCTCTCCACACCCATTCTGTCGATGATACTCAGTATAAGGAACAGCCTCTCCAAACCCCCACTCTATCGAAGGTCCTCAGTATAGAGAACAGCCACTCCACACCCACTCTATCGAGGGTCCTCAGTTTTGGAACAGCCTCTCCACACCCACTCCATCGATGATCCTCAGTTTAGGGAAGAGCCTCTCCACACCCACTCTACCAGTGATCGTCAGTATAGGGAACAGCCTCTCCACACCCACTCTATCGATGATCCTCAGTATAGGGAACAGCCTCTCCACACCCAATCTATCGATGATCCTCAGTATAGGGAAGAGCATCTCCACACGCACTCAATCAAAGATCCTCAGTATAGGGAACAGCCTCTCCACACCCACTCTAATGATGATCCTCAGTATAGGGAAGAGCCTCTCCACACGAACCCAATCAAAGATCCTCAGTATAGCGAACAGCCTCTCCACACCCACTCAATCGAGGATCCTCAGTTTAGGGAACAGCCTCTCCGCACCCCCTCTATCTACTATCCTCAGTATGGAGAATAGCCTCTCCACACCCAATCTATCGAGTATCCTCAGTATGGAGAACAGCCTCTCCACACCCAATCTAACGATAATCCTCAGTATAAGGAGCAGCCTATTCACACCCACTCTATCGTTGATCCTCAGTATACGGAACAGCCTCTCCACACCCACTGTAATGATGATCCTCTGTATAGGGAAGAGCCTATCCACACGAACCCAATCAAAGATCCTCAGAATAGGGAACAGCCTCTGCACAACAACTCTATCGATGATCCTCAGTATAGGGAAAAGACTCTCCACTCCCAATCTATCGATGATCCTCAGTGTACGGAAGAGCCTCTCCACACGCACCCAATCAAAGATCCTCAGTAGAGGGAAGAGCCTCTCCACACCCACTCTATCGATGATCCTCAGTATAGGCAACAGTCTCTCCACACAAACTCTATCGAGGATCCTCAGTATAGGGAAGAGCCTCTCCACGCAAACCCAATCAAAGATCCTTAGTATAGGGAACAGCCTCTCCACAACCACTCCATCGATGATCCTCAGTATAGGGAACAGCCTGTCTACACCCACTCTATCGAGATTCCTCAGTCTAGGGCACAACCTCTCCACACCCACTCTGTCGATGATCCTCAGTATAAGGAACAGCCTCTCCAAACCCACTCTATCGAGGGTCCTCAGTATAGAGAACAGCCACTCCACACCCACTCTATCGAGGGTCCTCAGTTTTGGAACAGCCTCTCCACACCCACTCCATCGATGATCCTCAGTTTAGGGAAGAGCCTCTCCACACCCACTCTATCGATGATCCTCAGTTTTATGAACAGCCTCTCCACCCCAACTCTATCGAGGATCCTCAGTATAGGGAAGAGCCTCTCCACACCCACTCTATCGATGATCCTCAATATATGGAACAGCCTCTCCACACCCACTCTATCGATGATCCTCAGTATAGGGAAGAGCCTCTCCACGCAAACCCAATCAAAGATCCTTAGTATAGGGAACAGCCTCTCCACAACCACTCCATCGATGATCCTCAGTATAGGGAACAGCCTGTCTACACCCACTCTATCGAGATTCCTCAGTCTAGGGAACAACCTCTCCACACCCACTCTGTCGATGATCCTCAGTATAAGGAACAGCCTCTCCAAACCCACTCTATCGAGGGTCCTCAGTATAGAGAACAGCCACTCCACACCCACTCTATCGAGGGTCCTCAGTTTTGGAACAGCCTCTCCACACCCACTCCATCGATGATCCTCAGTTTAGGGAAGAGCCGCTCCACACCCACTCTATCGATGATCCTCAGTTTTATGAACAGCCTCTCCACCCCAACTCTATCGAGGATCCTCAGTATAGGGAAGAGCCTCTCCACACCCACTCTATCGATGATCCTTAATATATGGAACAGCCTCTCCACACCCACTCTATCGATGATCCTCAGTATAGGCAACAGGCTCTCCACACCCACTCTACCAGTGATCGTCAGTATAGGGAACAGCCTGTCTACACCCACTCTATCGAGATTCCTCAGTCTAGGGAACAGCCTCTCCACACCCACTCTGTCGATGATCCTCAGTATCAGGAACAGCCTCTCCAAACCCACTCTATCGAGGTTCCTCAGTATAGAGAACAGCCACTCCACACCCACTCTATCGAGGGTCCTCAGTTTTGGAACAGCCTCTCCACACCCACTCCATCGATGATCCTCAGTTTAGGGAAGAGCCTCTCCACACCCACTCTATCGATGATCCTCAGTTTTATGAACAGCCTCTCCACCCCAACTCTATCGAGGATCCTCAGTATAGGGAAGAGCCTCTCCACACCCACTCTATCGATGATCCTCAATATATGGAACAGCCTCTCCACACCCACTCTATCGATGATCCTCAGTATAGGCAACAGGCTCTCCACACCCACTCTACCAGTGATCGTCAGTATAGGGAACAGCCTCTCCACACCCACTCTATCGATGATCCTCAGTATAGGGAACAGCCTCTCCACACCCAATCTATCGATGATCCTCTGTATAGGGAAGAGCATCTCCACACGCACTCAATCAAAGATCCTCAGTATAGGGAACAGCCTCTCCACACCCACTCTAATGATGATCCTCAGTATAGGGAAGAGCCTCTCCACACGAACCCAATCAAAGATCCTCAGTATAGGGAACAGCCTCTCCACAACCACTCTATCGATGATCCTCAGTATAGGGAAAAGACTCTCCACTCCCAATCTATCGATGATCCTCAGTGTACGGAAGAGCCTCTCCACACGCACCCAATCAAAGATACTCAGTCGAGGGAAGAGCCTCTCCACCCCCACTCTATCGAAGATCCTCAGTATAGGCAACAGTCTCTCCACACACACTCTATCGAGGATCATCAGTACAGGGAAGAGCCTCTCCACTCAAACCCAATCAAAGTTCCTCAGTATAGGGAACAGCCTCTCCACAACCACTCTATCGATGACCCTCAGTATACGGAAGAGCCTCTCCACACCCCCTAAATCTACTATCCTCAGTATGGAGAATAGCCTCTCCACACCCAATCTATCGAGTATCCTCAGTATAGGGAACAGCCTCTCCATACCCAATCTATCGAGCATCCTCAGTATAGGGAACAGCCTCTCCACACCCACTTTATCGATGATCCTCAGTATAGGGAAAAGACTCTCCACACCCACTCTATCGATGATCCTCAGTATAGGGAAAAGACTCTCCACTCCCAATCTATCGATGACCCTCAGTATAGGGAAGAGCCTCTCCACACAAACCCAATCAAAGATCCTCAGTATAGGGAACAGCCTCTCCACAACCACACCATTGATGATCCTCAGAATAGGCAACAGGCTCTCCACACACACTGTATCGAGGATCCGCAATTTTGGAGCAGCCTCTCCACACCCACTCTATCGAGGATCCTCAGTATAGGGAAGAGCCTCTCCACACCCACTCTATCGATCATGCTCAGTACAGGGAATACCCTCTCCACAGACTCAATCAATGATCCTCAGTATGGGGAACTGCCTCTCCACACCCACTCTATTGATGATCCTCAGTATAGGGAACACACTCTCCACATCGAATCTAACGATGATCCTCAGTATAGGGAACACACTCTCCACATCGAATCTAACGATGATCCTCAGTAAAGGGAAGAGCATCTCCACACGCACCCAATCAAAGATCCTCTGTATAGGGAAGAGCCTCTCCACACGGACCCATTCAAAGATGTTCAGTATAGGCAACAGCCTCTCCACTCCCACTCTATCGAGGATCCTCAGTATGGGGAACAGCCTCTCCACACCCAATCTATCGATGATCCTCAATATAGGGAACAGCCTCTCCACACCCCCTCTATCAATGTTCCTCAGTATGGGGAACAGCCTCTCCACATCCAATCTATCGAGGATCCTCCGCATAGGGAACAGCCTCTCCGCACCCCCTCTATCGATGATCCTCAATATAGGGAACAAACTCTCACACCCCCTCTATCAATGATCCTCAGTATGGGGAACAGCCTCTCCACATCCAATCTATCGAGGATCCTCCGCAAAGGGAACAGCCTCTCTGCACCCACTCTATCGATGATCCTCAGTATAGGGAACAGCCTTTCCACACCCAATCTATGGAGTATCCTCAGTATAGTGAACAGCCACTCCACACCCAATCTACCAATCATCCTCAGTACATTCAGCAGCCTCTCCACACCCACTCTATCGATGATCGTCAGTATAGGGAACAATCTCTCCACACGCACCCAATCAAAGATCCTCAGTATAGGGAAGAGCCTCTCCACACCCACTCTATCGATGATCCTCAGTATAGGCAACAGGCTCTCCACACACACTCTATCGAGGATCCTCAGTATAGGGAAGAGCCTCTCCACACCCACTCTATCAATGATCCTCAGTATAAGGAAGAGCCTCTCCACACGCACTCAATCAAAGATCCTCAGTATAGGGAAGAGCCTCTCCACACCCACTCTATCGATGATCCTCAGTATAGGCAACAGTCTCTCCACACAAACTCTATCGAGGATCCTCAGTATAGGGAAGAGCCTCTCCACACACACACAATCAAAGATCCTTAGTATAGGGAACAGCCTCTCCACAACCACTCCATCGATGATCCTCAGTATAGGGAACAGCCTGTCTACACCCACTCTATCGAGATTCCTCAGTCTGGGGAACAGCCTCTCCACACCCACTCTGTCGATGATCCTCAGTATAAGGAACAGCCTCTCCAAACCCCCACTCTATCGAAGGTCCTCAGTATAGAGAACAGCCACTCCACACCCACTCTATCGAGGGTCCTCAGTTTTGGAACAGCCTCTCCACACCCACTCCATCGATGATCCTCAGTTTAGGGAAGAGCCTCTCCACACCCACTCTACCAGTGATCTTCAGTATAGGGAACAGCCTCTCCACACCCACTCTATCGATGATCCTCAGTATAGGGAACAGCCTCTCCACACCCAATCTATCGATGATCCTCAGTATAGGGAAGAGCATCTCCACACGCACTCAATCAAAGATCCTCAGTATAGGGAACAGCCTCTCCACACCCACTCTAATGATGATCCTCAGTATAGGGAAGAGCCTCTCCACACGAACCCAATCAAAGATCCTCAGTATAGCGAACAGCCTCTCCACACCCACTCAATCGAGGATCCTCAGTTTAGGGAACAGCCTCTCCGCACCCCCTCTATCTACTATCCTCAGTATGGAGAATAGCCTCTCCACACCCAATCTATCGAGTATCCTCAGTATGGAGAACAGCCTCTCCACACCCAATCTAACGATAATCCTCAGTATAAGGAGCAGCCTATTCACACCCACTCTATCGTTGATCCTCAGTATACGGAACAGCCTCTCCACACGCAGTCTATCAAGGTTCCTCAGTATGGGGAACAAACTCTCTACACCCAATCTATCGAGCATCCTCAGTATAGGGAACAGCCTCTCCACACCCCCTCTATCGATGATCCTCAGTATAGGGAAAAGACTCTCCACACCCACTCTATCGATGATCCTCAGTATAGGGAAAAGACTCTCCACTCCCAATCTATCGATGATCCTCAGTGTACGGAAGAGCCTCTCCACACGCACCCAATCAAACATCCTCAGTAGAGGGAAGAGCCTCTCCACCCCCACTCTATCGATGATCCTCAGTATAGGGAAGAGCCTCTCCACACAAACCCAATCAAAGATCCTCAGTATAGGGAACAGCCTCTCCACAACCACTCTATTGATGATCCTCAGAATAGGCAACAGGCTCTCCACACACACTGTATCGAGGATCCGCAATTTTGGAGCAGCCTCTCCACACCCACTCCATCGATGATCCGCAGTTTTGGGAACAGCCTCTCCACACCCACTCTATCGAGGATCCTCAGTATAGGGAAGAGCCTCTCCACACCCACTCTATCGATCATGCTCAGTACAGGGAATACCCTCTCCACAGACTCAATCAATGATCCTCAGTATGGGGAACTGCCTCTCCACACCCACTCTATTGATGATCCTCAGTATAGGGAACACACTCTCCACATCGAATCTAACGATGATCCTCAGTAAAGGGAAGAGCATCTCCACACGCACCCAATCAAAGATCCTCAGTAAAGGGAAGAGCCTAGCCACACCCACTCGAATGATGATCCTCAGTATAGGGAAGAGCCTCTCCACACAAACCCAATCAAAGATCCTCAGTATAGGGAACAGCCTCTCCACAACCACTCTATCGATGATCCTCAGTATACGGAACTGCCTCTCCACACACAGTCTATCGAGGTTCCTCAGTATGGGGAACAAACTCTCTACACCAAATCTATCGAGCATCCTCAGTATAGGGAACAGCCTCTCCACACCCCCTCTATCGATGATACTCAGTATGGGGAACAGCCTCTCCACAACCAATCTATCGAGGATCCTCCGCAAAGGGAACAGCCTCTCTGCACTCACTCTATCGATGATCCTCAGTATAGGGAACAGCTTTTCCACACCCAATCTATGGAGTATCCTCAGTATAGTGAACAGCCACTCCTCACCCAATCTACCAATCATCCTCAGTACATACAGCAGCCTCTCCACACCCACTCTATCGATGATCGTCAGTATAGGGAACAATCTCTCCACACGCAACCAATCAAAGATCCTCAGTAGAGGGAAGAGCCTCTCCACACCCACTCTATCGATGATCCTCAGTATAGGGAACAGCCTCTCCACACCCAATCTATTGATGATCCTCAGTATAGGGAAGAGCCTCTCCACACGCACTCAATCAAAGATCCTCAGTATAGGGAACAGCCTCTCCACACCCACTCTAATGATGATCCTCAGTATAGCGAAGAGCCTCTCCACACGAACCCAATCAAAGATCCTCGGTATAGGGAACAGCCTCTCCACAACAACTCTATCGATGATCCTCAGTATAGGGAAAAGACTCTCCACTCCCAATCTATCGATGATCCTCAGTGTACGGAAGAGCCTCTCCACACGCACCCAATCAAAGATCCTCAGTAGAGGGAAGAGCCTCTCCACACCCACTCTATCGATGATCCTCAGTATAGAGAACAGCCTCTCCACACCCAATCTATCGATGATCCTCAGTATAGGGAAGAGCCTCTCCACACCCACTCTATCGATGATCCTCAGTATAGGCAACAGGATCTCCACACACACTCTATCGAGGATCCTCAGTATACAGAAGAGCCTCTGCACACCCACTATATCAATGATCCTCAGTATAGGGAAGAGCCTCTCCACACGAACCCAATCAAAGATCCTCAGTATAGGGAACAGCCTCTCCACAACCACTCTATTGATGATCCTCAGAATAAGCAACAGGCTCTCCACACACACTGTATCGAGGATCCGCAATTTTGGAGCAGCCTCTCCACACCCACTCCATCGATGATCCGCAGTTTTGGGAACAGCCTCTCCACACCCACTCTATCGAGGATCCTCAGTATAGGGAAGAGCCTCTCCACACCCACTCTATCGATCATGCTCAATACAGGGAATACCATCTCCACAGACTCAATCAATGATCCTCAGTATGGGGAACTGCCTCTCCACACCCACTCTATTGATGATCCTCAGTATAGGGAACACACTCTCCACATCGAATCTAACGATGATCCTCAGTAAAGGGAAGAGCATCTCCACACGCACCCAATCAAAGATCCTCAGTAAAGGGAAGAGCCTAGCCACACCCACTCGAATGATGATCCTCAGTATAGGGAAGATCCTCTCCACACGTACCCATTCAAAGATGTTCAGTATAGGCAACAGCCTCTCCACTCCCACTCTATCGAGGATCCTCAGTATGGGGAACAGCCTCTCCACACCCCCTCTATCAATGTTCCTCAGCATGAGGAACAGCCTCTCCACATCCAATCTATCGAGGATCCTCCGCATAGGGAACAGCCTCTCCGCATCCCCTCTATCGATGATCCTCAATATAGGGAACAGCCTCTCACACCCCCTCTATCAATGATCCCCAGTATGGGGAACAGCCTCTCCACATCCAATCTATCGAGGATCCTCCGCATAGGGAACAGCCTCTCCGCACCCCCTCTATCGATGATCCTCAGTATAGGGAACAGCCTTTCCACACCCAATCTATGGAGTATCCTCACTATAGGGAACAGCCACTCCACACCTAATCTACCGATCATCCTCTGTATACAGAGCAGCCTCTCCACACCCACTCTATCGATGATCGTCAGTATAGGGAACAATCTCTCCACACGCACCCAATCAAAGTTCCTCAGTGGAGGGAAGAGCCTCTCCGCACCCACTCTATCGAGGATCCTCAGTATGGGGAACAGCCTCTCCGCACCCCCTCTATCGATGATCCTCAGTATAGGGAACAGCCTCTCCACACCCAATCTATCGATGATCCTCAGTATAGGGAAGAGCATCTCCACACGTACTCAATCAAAGATCCTCAGTATAGGGAACAGCCTCTCCACACCCACTCTAATGATGATCCTCAGTATAGGGAAGAGCCTCTCCACACGAACCCAATCAAAGATCCTCAGTATAGGGAACAGCCTCTCCACAACCACTCTATCGATGATCCTCAGTATAGGGAAAATTCTCTCCACTCCCAATCTATCGATGATCCTCAGTGTACGGAAGAGCCTCTCCACACGCACCCAATCAAAGATCCTCAGTCGAGTGAAGAGCCTCTCCACCCCCACTCTATCGATGATCCTCAGTATAGGCAACAGTCTCTCCACACACACTCTATCGAGGATCATCAGTACAGGGAAAAGCCTCTCCACACAAACCCAATCAAAGTTCCTCAGTATAGGGAACAGCCTCTCCACAACCACTCTATCGATGATCCTCAGTATAGGGAAGAGCCTCTCCACACACACACAATCAAAGATCCTCAGTATAGCGAACAGCCTCTCCACACCCACTCAATCGAGGATCCTCAGTTTAGGGAACAGCCTCTCCGCACCCCCTCTATCTACTATCCTCAGTATGGAGAATAGCCTCTCCACACCCAATCTATCGAGTATCCTCAGTATAGGGAACAGCCTCTCCACACCCAATCTAACGATAATCCTCAGTATAAGGAGCAGCCTATTCACACCCACTCTATCGATGATCCTCAGTATACGGAACAGCCTCTCCACACACAGTCTATCAAGGTTCCTCAGTATGGGGAACAAACTCTCTACACCCAATCTATCGAGCATCCTCAGTATAGGGAACAGCCTCTCCACACCCCCTCTATCGATGATCCTCAGTATAGGGAAAAGACTCTCCACACCCACTCTATCGATGATGCTCAGTACAGGGAATACCCGCTCCACAGACTCAATCAATGATCCTCAGTGTGGGGAACTGCCTCTCCACACCCACTCTATTGATGATCCTCAGTATAGGGAACACACTCTCCACATCGAATCTAACGATGATCCTCAGTAAAGGGAAGAGCATCTCCACACGCACCCAATCAAAGATCCTCAGTAAAGGGAAGAGCCTAGCCACACCCACTCGAATGATGATCCTCAGTATAGGGAAGAGCCTCTCCACACAAACCCAATCAAAGATCCTCAGTATAGGGAACAGCCTCTCCACAACCACTCTATCGATGAACCTCAGTATAGGGAAGAGCCTCTCCACACCCACTCTATCGAGGATCCTCACTTTAGGGAACAGCCTCTCCACACCCACTCTATCGAGGATCCTCAGTATGGGGAACAGCCTCTCCGCACCCCCTCTATCTATGATCCTCAGTATGGGGAATAGCCTCTCCACACCCAATCTATCGAGTATCCTCAGTATAGGGAACAGCCTCTCCACACCCAATCTAATGATAATCCTCAGTATAAGGAGCAGCCTATTCACACCCACTCTATCGATGATCCTCAGTATACGGAACAGCCTCTCCACACACAGTCTATCGAGGTTTTTCAGTATGGGGAACAAACTCTCTACACCAAATCTATCGAGCATCCTCAGTATAGGGAACAGCCTCTCCACACCCCCTCTATCGATGATCCTCAGTATGGGGAACAGCCTCTCCACATCCAATCTATCGAGGATCCTCCGCATAGGGAACAGCCTCTCCGCACCCCCTCTATCGATGATCCTCAATATAGGGAACAGCCTCTCACACCCCCTCTATCAATGATCCTCAGTATGGGGAACAGCCTCTCCACATCCAATCTATCGAGGATCCTCCGCATAGGGAACAGCCTCTCCGCACCCCCTCTATCGATGATCCTCAGTATAGGGAACAGCCTTTCCACACCCAATCTATGGAGTATCCTCAGTATAGGGAACAGCCACTCCACATCCAATCTACCGATCATCCTCTGTATACAGAGCAGCCTCTCCACACCCACTCTATCGATGATCCTCAGTATAGGGAACAATCTCTCCACACGCACCCAATCAAAGTTCCTCAGTAGAGGGAAGAGCCTCTCCACACCCACTCTATCGAGGATCCTCAGTATGGGGAACAGCCTCTCCGCACCCCCTCTATCTATGATCCTCAGTATGGGGAATAGCCTCTCCACACCCAATCTATCGAGTATCCTCAGTATAGGGAACAGCCTCTCCACACCCAATCTAATGATAATCCTCAGTATAAGGAGCAGCCTATTCACACCCACTCTATCGATGATCCTCAGTATACGGAACAGCCTCTCCACACACAGTCTATCGAGGTTCCTCAGTATGGGGAACAAACTCTCTACACCAAATCTATCGAGCATCCTCAGTATAGGGAACAGCCTCTCCACACCCCCTCTATCGATGATCCTCAGTATAGGGAACAGCCTCTCCACACCCAATCTATCGAGCATCCTCAGTATAGGGAACAGCCTCACCACACCCACTCTATCGAGGATCCTCAGTATAGGGAACAGCCTCTCCACACGCATCCAATCAAAGATCCTCAGTATAGGGAAGTGCCTCTCCACACGCACTCTATCGATGATCCTCAGTATAGAGAACAGCCTCTCCACACACAATTTATCGAAGATCCTCAGTACAGTGAACAGCCTCTCCACACCCAATCTATCGATGTTCCTCAGTATAGGGAACAGGCTCTCCACACCCAGTCTATCGATGTTCCTCAGTGTACGGAAGAGCCTCTCCACACGCACCCAATCAAATATCCTCAGTAGAGGGAAGAGCTTCTCCACACCCACTCTATCGATGATCCTCAGTATAGGCAACAGTCTGTCCACACACACTCTATCGAGGATCCTCAGTATAGGGAAGAGCCTCTCCACACAAACCCAATCAAAGATCCTCAATATAGGGAACAGCCTCTCCACAACCACTCCATCAATGATCCTCTGTATAGGGAACAGCCTTTCCACACCCACTCTATCGAGGATCCTCAGTATCGGGAACAGCCTCTCCGCACCCCCTCTATCTATGATCCTCAGTATGGGGAATAGCCTCTCCACACCCAATCTATCGAGTATCCTCAGTATAGGGAACAGTCTCCACACACCCAATCAAACGATAATCCTCAGTATAAGGAGCAGCCTATTCACACCCACTCTATCGATGAACCTCAGTAGAGGGAACAGCCTCTCCACACCCCCTCTATCGATGATCCTCAGTATAGGGAACAGCCTCTCCACACCCCCTCTATCGAGGATCCTCAGTATAGGGAACAGCCTCTCCACAGGCATCCAATCAAAGATCCTCAGTATAGTGAAGAGCCTCTCCACACGCACTCTATCGATAATCCTCAGTATAGAGAACAGCCTCTCCACACACAATTTATCGAAGATCCTCAGTACAGTGAACAGCCTCTCCACACACAATCTATCGAGGTTCCTCAGTATAGGGAACAGCCTCTCCACACCCAGTCTATCGATGTTCCTCAGTATGGGGAACAGCCTCTCCACAACCAATCTATCGAGTATCCTCAGTATAAGGAACAGCCTCTCCACACCCACTCTATCGAGGATCCTCAGTATAGGGAAGAGCCTCTCCACACCAACTCCATCAATGATCCTCAGTTTGGGGAAGATCCTCTCCACCCCCACTCTGTCGATGATCCTCAGTTTAGGGAAGAGCCTCTCCACACCCACTCCATCGATGTTCCTCAGTATAGGGAACAGCCTCTCCACACCCACTCTGCCGAGGTTCCTCAGTATAGCGAACAGCCTCTCCACACCCACTCTATCAATGATCCTCAGTATAGGGAAGAGCCTCTCCACACCCACGCTATCGATGATCCTCAGTATAGGGAACAGCATCTCCACACGCACCCATTCAAAAATCCTCATTACAGGCAAGAGCCTCTCCACACCCACTCTATCGATAATCCTCAGTATAGGGATCAGCCTCTCCACACCCCCTCTATCGAGGATCCTCAGTATAGGGAACAGCCTCTCACAGGCATCCAATCAAAGCTCCTCAGTATAGGGAAGAGCCTCTCCACACGCACTCTATCGATGATCCTCAGTATAGAGAACAGCCTCTCCACACACAATTTATCGATGATCCTCAGTACAGTGAACAGCCTCTCCACACCCCCTCTATCGATGATCCTCAGTATAGGGAACAGCCTCTCCACACCCAATCTATCGAGCATCCTCAGTATAGGGAACAGCCTCACCACACCCACTCTATCGAGGATCCTCAGTATAGGCAACAGCCTCTCCACACGCATCCAATCAAATATCCTCAGTATAGGGAAGAGCCTCTCCACACGCACTCTATCGATGATCCTCAGTATAGAGAACAGCCTCTCCACACACAATTTATCGAAGATCCTCAGTACAGTGAACAGCCTCTCCACACCCAATCTATCGAGGTTCCTCAGTATAGGGAACAGGCTCTCCACACCCAGTCTATCGATGTTCCTCAGTATGGGGATCAGCCTCTCCACAACCAATCTATCGAGTATCCTCAGTATAAGGAACAGCCTCTCCACACACCCTATATCGATGATCCTCAGTATAGGCAAAAGCCTCTCCACACCCACTTTATCGAGGATCCTCAGTATAGGGAAGAGCCTCTCCACACCCACTCCATCAATGATCCTCAGTTTAGGGAAGATCCTCTCCACCCCCACTCTGTCGATGATCCTCAGTTTAGGGAAGAGCCTCTCCACACTCACTCCATCGATGTTCCTCAGTATAAGGAACAGCCTCTCCACACCCACTCTGCCGAGGTTCCTCAGTATAGGCAACAGCCTCTCCACACCGAATCTAACGATGATCCTCAGTATAGGGAACAGCCTCTCCACACGCACCCATTCAAAGATACTCAGTATAGGCAACAGCCTCTTCACACCCACTCTATTGATGATCCTCAGTATAGGGAACAGCCTCTCCACACCCCCTCTATCGATGATCCTCAGTATGGGGAACAGCCTCTCCACCTCCAATCTATCGAGGATCCTCCGTATAGGGAACAGCCTCTCCACACGCACCCAATCAAAGATCCTCAGTAGAGGGAAGAGCCTCTCCACACCCACACTAACGATGATCCTCAGTATAGAGAACAGCCTCTCTACACCCCCTCTATCGATGATCCTCAGTATGGGGAATAGCCTCTCCACACCCAATCTATGGAGTATCCTCAGTATAGGGAACAGCCTCTCCACACCCAATCTACCAATCATCCTCAGTATACGGAGCAGCCTCTCCACACCCACTCTATCGATGATCCTCAGTATAGGGAACAGCCTCTCCACACGCACCCAATCAAAGATCCTCAGTAGAGGGAAGTGCCTCTCCATACCCACTCTATCGATGATCCTTAGTATAGGCAACAGGCTCTCCACACACACTCTATCGAGGATCCTCAGTATGGGGAAGAGCGTCTCCACACCCAATCTATCGATGATCCTCAGTATAGGGAAGAGCCTCTCCACACCCACTCTATCGATGATCCTCAGTATAGGCAACAGGATCTCCACACACACTCTATAGGATCCTCAGTATACAGAAGAGCCTCTGCACACCCACTCTATCAATGATCCTCAGTATAGGGAAGAGCCTCTCCACACGAACCCAATCAAAGATCCTCAGTATAGGGAACAGCCTCTCCACAACCACTCTATTGATGATCCTCTGAATAGGCAACAGGCTCTCCACACACACTGTATCGAGGATCCGCAATTTTGGAGCAGCCTCTCCACACCCACTCCATCGATGATCCGCAGTTTTAGGAACAGCCTCTCCACACCCACTCTATCGAGGATCCTCAGTATAGGGAAGAGCCTCTCCACACCCACTCTATCGATCATGCTCAGTACAGGGAATACCATCTCCACAGACTCAATCAATGATCCTCAGTATGGGGAACTGCCTCTCCACACCCACTCTATTGATGATCCTCAGTATAGGGAACACACTCTCCACATCGAATCTAACGATGATCCTCAGTAAAGGGAAGAGCATCTCCACACGCACCCAATCAAAGATCCTCAGTAAAGGGAAGAGCCTAGCCACACCCACTCGAATGATGATCCTCAGTATAGGGAAGAGCCTCTCCACACGTACCCATTCAAAGATATTCAGTATAGGCAACAGCCTCTCCACTCCCACTCTATCGAGGATCCTCAGTATGGGGAACAGCCTCTCCACACCCAATCTATCGATGATCCTCAATATAGGGAACAGCCTCTCCACACCCCCTCTATCAATGTTCCTCAGTATGGGGAACAGCCTCTCCACATCCAATCTATCGAGGATCCTCCGCATAGGGAACAGCCTCTCCGCACCCCCTCTATCGATGATCCTCAATATAGGGAACAGCCTCTCACACCCCCTCTATCAATGATCCTCAGTATGGGGAACAGCCTCTCCACATCCAATCTATCGAGGATCCTCCGCATAGGGAACAGCCTCTCCGCACCCCCTCTATCGATGATCCTCAGTATAGGGAACAGCCTTTCCACACCCAATCTATGGAGTATCCTCAGTATAGGGAACAGCAACTCCACACCCAATCTACCGATCAT
Source organism: Mobula birostris (assembly GCF_030028105.1). Taxonomy (NCBI): domain Eukaryota; kingdom Metazoa; phylum Chordata; class Chondrichthyes; order Myliobatiformes; family Myliobatidae; genus Mobula; species Mobula birostris. Next base: position 224,063 of record NW_027278303.1, read on the forward strand.
CCTCTGGATACAGAGCAGCCTCTCCACACCCACTCTATCGATGATCCTCAGTATAGGGAACAATCTCTCCACACGCACCCAATCAAAGTTCCTCAGTAGAGGGAAGAGCCTCTCCACACCCACTCTATCGAGGATCCTCAGTATGGGAAACAGCCTCTCCGCACCCCCTCTATCTATGATCCTCAGTATGGGGAATAGCCTCTCCACACCCAATCTATCGAGTATCCTCAGTATAGGGAACAGCCTCTCCACACCCAATCTAATGATAATCCTCAGTATAAGGAGCAGCCTATTCACACCCACTCTATCGATGATCCTCAGTATACGGAACAGCCTCTCCACACACAGTCTATCGAGGTTCCTCAGTATGGGGAACAAACTCTCTACACCAAATCTATCGAGCATCCTCAATATAGGGAACAGCCTCTCCACACCCCCTCTATCGATGATCCTCAGTATAGGGAACAGCCTCTCCACACCCAATCTATCGAGCATCCTCAGTATAGAGAACAGCCTCTCCACACACAATTTATCGAAGATCCTCAGTACAGTGAACAGCCTCTCCACACCCAATCTATCGATGTTCCTCGGTATAGGGAACAGGCTCTCCACACCCAGTCTATCGATGTTCCTCAGTGTACGGAAGAGCCTCTCCACACGCACCCAATCAAATATCCTCAGTAGAGGGAAGAGCTTCTCCACACCCACTCTATCGATGATCCTCAGTATAGGCAACAGTCTGTCCACACACACTCTATCGAGGATCCTCAGTATAGGGAAGAGCCTCTCCACACAAACCCAATCAAAGATCCTCAGTATAGGGAACAGCCTCTCCACAACCACTCCATCAATGATCCTCTGTATAGGGAACAGCCTTTCCACACCCACTCTATCGAGGATCCTCAGTATCGGGAACAGCCTCTCCGCACCCCCTCTATCTATGATCCTCAGTATGGGGAATAGCCTCTCCACACCCAATCTATCGAGTATCCTCAGTATAGGGAACAGTCTCCACACACCCAATCAAACGATAATCCTCAGTATAAGGAGCAGCCTATTCACACCCACTCTATCGATGAACCTCAGTAGAGGGAACAGCCTCTCCACACCCCCTCTATCGATGATCCTCAGTATAGGGAACAGCCTCTCCACACCCCCTCTATCGAGGATCCTCAGTATAGGGAACAGCCTCTCCACAGGCATCCAATCAAAGATCCTCAGTATAGTGAAGAGCCTCTCCACACGCACTCTATCGATAATCCTCAGTATAGAGAACAGCCTCTCCACACACAATTTATCGAAGATCCTCAGTACAGTGAACAGCCTCTCCACACACAATCTATCGAGGTTCCTCAGTATAGGGAACAGCCTCTCCACACCCAGTCTATCGATGTTCCTCAGTATGGGGAACAGCCTCTCCACAACCAATCTATCGAGTATCCTCAGTATAAGGAACAGCCTCTCCACACCCACTCTATCGAGGATCCTCAGTATAGGGAAGAGCCTCTCCACACCAACTCCATCGATGTTCCTCAGTATAGGGAACAGCCTCTCCACACCCACTCTGCCGAGGTTCCTCAGTATAGCGAACAGCCTCTCCACACCCACTCTATCAATGATCCTCAGTATAGGGAAGAGCCTCTCCACACCCACGCTATCGATGATCCTCAGTATAGGGAACAGCCTCTCCACACGCACCCATTCAAAAATCCTCATTACAGGCAAGAGCCTCTCCACACCCACTCTATCGATAATCCTCAGTATAGGGAACAGCCTCACCACACCCACTCTATCGAGGATCCTCAGTATAGGCAACAGCCTCTCCACACGCATCCAATCAAATATCCTCAGTATAGGGAAGAGCCTCTCCACACGCACTCTATCGATGATCCTCAGTATAGAGAACAGCCTCTCCACACACAATTTATCGAAGATCCTCAGTACAGTGAACAGCCTCTCCACACCCAATCTATCGAGGTTCCTCAGTATAGGGAACAGGCTCTCCACACCCAGTCTATCGATGTTCCTCAGTATGGGGATCAGCCTCTCCACAACCAATCTATCGAGTATCCTCAGTATAAGGAACAGCCTCTCCACACACCCTATATCGATGATCCTCAGTATAGGCAAAAGCCTCTCCACACCCACTTTATCGAGGATCCTCAGTATAGGGAAGAGCCTCTCCACACCCACTCCATCAATGATCCTCAGTTTAGGGAAGATCCTCTCCACCCCCACTCTGTCGATGATCCTCAGTTTAGGGAAGAGCCTCTCCACACTCACTCCATCGATGTTCCTCAGTATAAGGAACAGCCTCTCCACACCCACTCTGCCGAGGTTCCTCAGTATAGGCAACAGCCTCTCCACACCGAATCTAACGATGATCCTCAGTATAGGGAACAGCCTCTCCACACGCACCCATTCAAAGATACTCAGTATAGGCAACAGCCTCTCCACACCCACTCTATTGATGATCCTCAGTATAGGGAACAGACTCTCCACACCCCCTCTATCGATGATCCTCAGTATGGGGAACAGCCTCTCCACCTCCAATCTATCGAGGATCCTCCGTATAGGGAACAGCCTCTCCACACGCACCCAATCAAAGATCCTCAGTAGAGGGAAGAGCCTCTCCACACCCACACTAACGATGATCCTCAGTATAGAGAACAGCCTCTCTACACCCCCTCTATCGATGATCCTCAGTATGGGGAATAGCCTCTCCACACCCAATCTATGGAGTATCCTCAGTATAGGGAACAGCCTCTCCACACCCAATCTACCAATCATCCTCAGTATACGGAGCAGCCTCTCCACACCCACTCTATCGATGATCCTCAGTATAGGGAACAGCCTCTCCACACGCACCCAATCAAAGATCCTCAGTAGAGGGAAGTGCCTCTCCATACCCACTCTATCGATGATCCTTAGTATAGGCAACAGGCTCTCCACACACACTCTATCGAGGATCCTCAGTATGGGGAAGAGCCTCTCCACACCCAATCTATCGATGATCCTCAGTATAGGGAAGAGCCTCTCCACACCCACTCTATCGATGATCCTCAGTATAGGCAACAGGATCTCCACACACACTCTATAGGATCCTCAGTATACAGAAGAGCCTCTGCACACCCACTCTATCAATGATCCTCAGTATAGGGAAGAGCCTCTCCACACGAACCCAATCAAAGATCCTCAGTATAGGGAACAGCCTCTCCACAACCACTCTATTGATGATCCTCTGAATAGGCAACAGGCTCTCCACACACACTGTATCGAGGATCCGCAATTTTGGAGCAGCCTCTCCACACCCACTCCATCGATGATCCGCAGTTTTAGGAACAGCCTCTCCACACCCACTCTATCGAGGATCCTCAGTATAGGGAAGAGCCTCTCCACACCCACTCTATCGATCATGCTCAGTACAGGGAATACCATCTCCACAGACTCAATCAATGATCCTCAGTATGGGGAACTGCCTCTCCACACCCACTCTATTGATGATCCTCAGTATAGGGAACACACTCTCCACATCGAATCTAACGATGATCCTCAGTAAAGGGAAGAGCATCTCCACACGCACCCAATCAAAGATCCTCAGTAAAGGGAAGAGCCTAGCCACACCCACTCGAATGATGATCCTCAGTATAGGGAAGAGCCTCTCCACACGTACCCATTCAAAGATATTCAGTATAGGCAACAGCCTCTCCACTCCCACTCTATCGAGGATCCTCAGTATGGGGAACAGCCTCTCCACACCCAATCTATCGATGATCCTCAATATAGGGAACAGCCTCTCCACACCCCCTCTATCAATGTTCCTCAGTATGGGGAACAGCCTCTCCACATCCAATCTATCGAGGATCCTCCGCATAGGGAACAGCCTCTCCGCACCCCCTCTATCGATGATCCTCAATATAGGGAACAGCCTCTCACACCCCCTCTATCAATGATCCTCAGTATGGGGAACAGCCTCTCCACATCCAATCTATCGAGGATCCTCCGCATAGGGAACAGCCTCTCCGCACCCCCTCTATCGATGATCCTCAGTATAGGGAACAGCCTTTCCACACCCAATCTATGGAGTATCCTCAGTATAGGGAACAGCCACTCCACACCCAATCTACCGATCATCCTCTGGATACAGAGCAGCCTCTCCACACCCACTCTATCGATGATCCTCAGTATAGGGAACAATCTCTCCACACGCACCCAATCAAAGTTCCTCAGTAGAGGGAAGAGCCTCTCCACACCCACTCTATCGAGGATCCTCAGTATGGGGAACAGCCTCTCCGCACCCCCTCTATCTATGATCCTCAGTATGGGGAATAGCCTCTCCACACCCAATCTATCGAGTATCCTCAGTATAGGGAACAGCCTCTCCACACCCAATCTAATGATAATCCTCAGTATAAGGAGCAGCCTATTCACACGCACTCTATCGATGATCCTCAGTATACGGAACAGCCTCTCCACACACAGTCTATCGAGGTTCCTCAGTATGGGGAACAATCTCTCTACACCAAATCTATCGAGCATCCTCAATATAGGGAACAGCCTCTCCACACCCCCTCTATCGATGATCCTCAGTATAGGGAACAGCCTCTCCACACCCAATCTATCGAGCATCCTCAGTATAGGGAACAGCCTCACCACACCCACTCTATCGAGGATCCTCAGTATAGGGAACAGCCTCTCCACACGCATCCAATCAAAGATCCTCAGTATAGGGAAGAGCCTCTCCACACGCACTCTATCGATGATCCTCAGTATAGAGAACAGCCTCTCCACACACAATTTATAGAAGATCCTCAGTACAGTGAACAGCCTCTCCACACCCAATCTATCGAGGTTCCTCAGTATAGGGAACAGGCTCTCCACACCCAGTCTATCGATGTTCCTCAGTATGGGGAACAGCCTCTCCACTCCCAATCTATCGATGATCCTCAGTGTACGGAAGAGCCTCTCCACACGCACCCAATCAAAGATCCTCAGTAGAGGGAAGAGCTTCTCCACACCCGCTCTATCGATGATCCTCAGTATAGGCAACAGTCTGTCCACACACACTCTATCGAGGATCCTCAGTATAGGGAAGAGCCTCTCCACACAAACCCAATCAAAGATCCTCAGTATAGGGAACAGCCTCTCCACAACCACTCCATCGATGATCCTCAGTATAGCGAACAGCCTTTCCACACGCTCTCTATCAATGATCCTCTGTATAGGGAGCAGCCTTTCCACACCCACTCTATCGAGGATCCTCAGTATGGGGAACAGCCTCTCCGCACCCCCTCTATCTATGATCCTCAGTATGGGGAATAGCCTCTCCACACCCAATCTATCGAGTATCCTCAGTATAGGGAACAGTCTCCACACACCCAATCAAACGATAATCCTCAGTATAAGGAGCAGCCTATTCACACCCAATCTATCGATGAACCTCAGTAGAGGGAACAGCCTCTCCACACCCCCTCTATCGATGATCCTCAGTATAGGGAACAGCCTCTCCACACCCCCTCTATCGAGGATCCTCAGTATAGGGAACAGCCTCTCCACACGCATCCAATCAAAGATCCTCAGTATAGGGAAGAGCCTCTCCACACGCACTCTATCGATGATCCTCAGTATAGAGAACAGGCTCTCCACACACAATTTATCGAAGATCCTCAGTACAGTGAACAGCCTTTCCACACCCAATCTATCGAGGTTCCTCAGTATAGGGAACAGCCTCTCCACACCCAGTCTATCGATGTTCCTCAGTATGGGGAACAGCCTCTCCACAACCAATCTATCGAGTATCCTCAGTTTAGGGAAGAGCCTCTCCACACCCACTCCATCGATGTTCCTCAGTATAGGGAACAGCCTCTCCACACCCACTCTGCCGAGTTTCCTCAGTATAGCGAACAGCCTCTCCACACCCACTCTATCAATGATCCTCAGTATAGGGAAGAGCCTCTCCACACCCACACTATCGATGATCCTCAGTATAGGGAACAGCCTCTCCACACGCACCCATTCAAAAATCCTCAGTATAGGCAACAGCCTCTCCACACCCACTCTATCGATGATCCTCAGTATAGGGAACAGCCTCTCCACAACCACTGTATCGATGATCCTCAGTATAGGGAAAAGACTCTCCACTCCCAATCTATCGATGATCCTCAATGTACGGAAGAGCCTCTCCACACGCACCCAATCAAAGATCCTCAGTAGAGGGAAGAGCCTCTCTACCCCCACTCTATCGATGATCCTCAGTATAGGCAACAGTCTCTCCACACACACTCTATCGAGGATCTTCAGTATAGGGAAGAGCCTCTCCACACAAACCCAAACAAAGATCCTCAGTATAGGGAACAGCCTCTCCACACCCACTCTATCGAGGATCCTCAGTATAGGGAACAGCCTCTCCACACCCACTATATCAATGATCCTCAGTATAGGGAACAGCCTCTCCACACGCACCCAATCAACTATCCTCAATATAGAGAACAGCCTTTCCACACCCACTCTATCAATGATCCTCTGTATAGGGAACAGCCTTTCCACACCCACTCTATCGAGGATCCTCAGTATGGGGAACAGCCTCTCCGCACCCCCTCTATCTATGATCCTCAGTATGGGGAATAGCCTCTCCACACCCAATCTATCGAGTATCCTCAGTATAGGGAACAGCCTCTCCACACCCAATCTAACGATAATCCTCAGTATAAGGAGCAGCCTATTCACACCCACTCTATCGATGCTCCTCAGTATAAGGAACAGCCTCTCCACACCAAATCTATTGATGATCCTCAGTATAGGGAAGAGCCTCTCCACACGCACCCAATCAAAGATCCTCAGTAGAGGGAACAGCCTCTCCACACCCAATCTATCGATGATCCTCAGTATAGGGAACAGCCTCTCCACACCCACTCTATCAATGATCCTCAGTATACGGAAGAGCCTCTCCACACCCACACTATCGATGATCCTCAGGATAGGGAACAGCCTCTCCACACGCACCCATTCAAAAATACTCAGTATAGGCAACAGCCTCTCCACACCCACTCTATCGATGATCCTCAGTATAGGGAACAGCCTCTCCACACACCCTCTATCAATGATCCTCAGTATGGGGAACAGCCTCTCCACATCCAATAAATCGAGGATCCTCCGTACAGGGAAGAGCCTCTCCACACGCACCCAATCAAAGATCCTCAGTAGAGGGAAGAGCCTTTCCACACCCACACTAACGATGATCCTCAGTATAGGGAACAGCCTTTCCACACCCACTCTATCAAGGACCCTCAGTATGGGGAACAGCCTCTCCACACCCCCTCTATCGACGATCCTCAGTATGGGGAAGAGCCTCTCCACACCCACTCTATCAATCATCTTCAGTATAGGGTACAGCCTCTCCACACCCACTCTATCGATGATCCTCAGTATAGAGAACAGGCTCTCCACACACACTCTATCGATGATCCTCAGTATAGGGAACAGCCTCTCCACACGCACACAATCATAGATCCTCAGTACAGGGAAGAGCCTCTCCACACGCACTCTATCGATGATCCTCAGTATAGAGAACAGCCTCTCCACACGCACTCTATCGAAGATCCTCAGTACAGTGAACAGCCTCTCCACACCCACTCTATCGAGATTCCTCAGTCTAGGGAACAGCCTCTCCACACCCACTCTATCGATGATCCTCAGTATACGGAACAGCCTCACCACACACAGTCTATCGAGGTTCCTCAGTATGGGGAACAAACTCTCTACACCAAATCTATCGAGCATCCTCAATATAGGGAACAGCCTCTCCACACCCAATCTATCGATGATCCTCAGTATAGGGAACAGCCTCTCCACACCCACTCTATCAATGATCCTCAGTATACGGAAGAGCCTCTCCACACCCACACTATCGATGATCCTCAGTATAGGGAACAGCCTCTCCACACGCACCCATTCAAAAATACTCAGTACAGTGAACAGCCTCTCCACACCCACTCTATCGATGATCCTCAGTATAGGGAACAGCCTCTCCACACACCCTCTATCAATGATCCTCAGTATGGGGAACAGCCTCTCCACATCCAATAAATCGAGGATCCTCCGTACAGGGAAGAGCCTCTCCACACGCACCCAATCAAAGATCCTCAGTAGAGGGAAGAGCCTTTCCACACCCACACTAACGATGATCCTCAGTATAGGGAACAGCCTTTCCACACCCACTCTATCAAGGACCCTCAGTATGGGGAGCAGCCTCTCCACACCCCCTCTATCGACGATCCTCAGTATGGGGAAGAGCCTCTCCACACCCACTCTATCAATCATCTTCAGTATAGGGTACAGCCTCTCCACACCCACTCTATCGATGATCCTCAGTATAGAGAACAGGCTCTCCACACACACTCTATCGATGATCCTCAGTATAGGGAACAGCCTCTCCACACGCACACAATCATAGATCCTCAGTACAGGGAAGAGCCTCTCCACACGCACTCTATCGATGATCCTCAGTATAGAGAACAGCCTCTCCACACGCACTCTATCGAAGATCCTCAGTACAGTGAACAGCCTCTCCACACCCACTCTATCGAGATTCCTCAGTCTAGGGAACAGCCTCTCCGCACCCACTCTGTCGATGATACTCAGTATAAGGAACAGCCTCTCCAAACCCACTCTATCGAGGATCATCAGTATAGGGAAGAGCCTCTCCACACCCACTCTATCGAGGATCCTCAGTATAGGGAACAGCCTCTCCACACCCACTCTATCGATCATGCTCAGTACAGGGAATACCCTCTCCACAGACTCTATCAATGATCCTCAGTATGGGGAACTGCCTCTCCACACCCACTCTATCGATGATCCTCAGTATAGGGTACAGACTCTCCACACCGAATCTAACGATGATCCTCAGTAAAGGGAAGAGCATCTCCACACGCACCCAATCAAAGATCCTCAGTAAGGGGAAGAGCCTAGCCACACACACTCTAATGATGATCCTCAGTATAGGGAAGAGCCTCTCCACACGCACCCATTCAACGATGTTCAGTATAGGCAACAGCCTCTCCACTCCCACTCTATCGAGGATCCTTAGTATGGGGAACAGCCTCTCCACATCCAATCTATTGAGGATCCTCCGCATAGGGAACAGCCTCTCCGCACCCCCTCTATCGATGATCCTCAGTATAGGGAACAGCCTTTCCACACCCAATCTATGGAGTATCCTCAGTATAGGGAACAGCCACTCCACACCCAATCTACCGATCATCCTCAGTATACAGAGCAGCCTCTCCACACCCACTCTATCGATGATCGTCAGTATAGGGAACAGTCTCTCCACACGCACCCAATCGAAGATCCTCAGTAGAGGGAAGAGCCACTCCACAACCACTCTATCGATGATCCTCAGTATAGGCAACAGGCTCTCCACACACACTCTATCGAGGATCCTCAGTATAGGGAAGAGCCTCTCCACACCCACTCTATCAATGATCTTCAGTATAGGGAAGAGCCTCTCCACACGCACCCAATCAAAGATCCTCAGTAGAGGGAAGAGCCTCTCCACCCCCACTCTATCGATGATCGTCAGTATAGGCAACAGTCTCTCCACACACACTCTATCGAGTATCTTCAGTATAGGGAAGAGCCTCTCCACACAAACCCAATCAAAGATCCTCAGTATAGGGAACAGCCTCTCCACACCCACTCTATCGAGGATCCTCAGTATAGGGAACAGCCTCTCCACACCCACTATATCAATGATCCTCAGTATAGGGAACAGCCTCTCCACACGCACCCAATCAACTATCCTCAATATAGAGAACAGCCTTTTCACACCCACTCTATCAATGATCCTCTGTATAGGGAACAGCCTTTCCACACCCACTCTATCGAGTATCCTCAGTATGGGGAATAGCCTCTCCACACCCAATCTATCGAGTATCCTCAGTATAGGGAACAGCCTCTCCACACCCAATCTAACGATAATCCTCAGTATAAGGAGCAGCCTATTCACACCCACTCTATCGATGCTCCTCAGTATAAGGAACAGCCTCTCCACACCAAATCTATTGATGATCCTCAGTATAGGGAAGAGCCTCTCCACACGCACCCAATCAAAGATCCTCAGTAGAGGGAACAGCCTCTCCACACCCCCTCTATCGATGATCCTCAGTATAGGGAACGGCCTCTCCACACCCACTCTATCGAGGATCCTCAGTATAGGGAAGAGCCTCTCCACACCACTCCATCGATGATCCACAGTTTAAGGAAGAGCCTCTCCAAACCCACTGCATCCATGATCCTCAGTATAGGGAACAGCCTCTCCACACCCACTCTATCGATTATCCTCAATATATGGAACAGCCTCTCCACACACACTCTATCAATGATGCTCAGTACAGGGAACAGCCTCTCCACACGCCCTCTATCAATCATCCTCAGTGTCGGGAACAGCCTCTCCACACCCACTCTATCGATGATCCTCAGTATAGTGAACAGCCTCTCCACACCACTCCATCGATGATCCACAGTTTAAGGAAGAGCCTCTCCAAACCCACTGCATCCATGATCCTCAGTATAGGGAACGGCCTCTCCACACCCACTCTATCGATTATCCTCAATATATGGAACAGCCTCTCCACACACACTCTATCAATGATGCTCAGTACAGGGAACACCCTCTCTACAGACTCTATCAATGATCCTCAGTATGGGGAACAGCCTCTCCACACGCCCTCTATCAATCATCCTCAGTGTCAGGAACAGCCTCTCCACACCCACTCTATCGATGATCCTCAGTATAGTGAACAGCCTCTCCACACCCACTCTATTGATGATCCTCAGTATAGGGAACAGCCTCTCCACACGCACCCAATCAAAGATCCTCAGTATAGGGAAGAGCCTAGCCACACCCACTCTATCAATGATCCTCAGTATACGGAACAGCCACTCCACGCCCACTCTATCGATGACCCTCAGCATAGCGAAGAACCTCTCCACATGCACCCATTCAAAGATGTTCAGTATAGACAACAGCCTCTCCACTCCCACGCTATCGAGGATCCTCAGTATGGGGAACAGCCTCTCCACACCCAATCTATCAATGATCTTCAGTATAGGGAACAGCCTCTCCACAACCACTCTATCGATGATCCTCAGTATAGGGAACAGCCTCTCCACACCCAATCTATCGATGATCCTCAGTATAGGGAAGAGCCTCTCCACACGAACCCAGTCAAAGATCCTCAGTATAGGGAACAGCCTCTCCACAACCACTCTATCGATGATCCTCAGTCTAGGGAAAAGACTCTCCACTCCCAATCTATCGATGATCCTCAGTGTACGGAAGAGCCTCTCCACACGCACCCAATCAAAGTTCCTCAGTAGAGGGAAGAGCCTCTCCACCCCCACTCTATCGATGATCCTCAGTATAGGCAACAGTCTCTCCACACACACTCTATCGAGGATCCTCAGTATAGGGAAGAGCCTCTCCACACAAACCCAATCAAAGATCCTCAGTATAGGGAACAGCCTCTCCACAACCACTCTATCGATGATCCTCAGTATGGGGAAGAGCCTCTCCACACACACACAATCAAAGATCCTCAGTATAGCGAACAGCCTCTCCACACGCACTCTATCGAGGATCCTCAGTTTAGGGAACAGCCTTTCCACACCCACTCTATCGAGGATCCTCAGTATGGGGAACAGCCTCTCCGCACCCCCGCTATCTATGATCCTCAGTATGGGGAACAGCCTCTCCACAACCACTCCATCGATGATCCTCAGTATAGCGAACAGCCTTTCCACACGCTCTCTATCAATGATCCTCTGTATAGGGAACAGCCTTTCCACACCCACTCTATCGAGGATCCTCAGTATGGGGAACAGCCTCTCCGCACCCCCTCTATCTATGATCCTCAGTATGGGGAATAGCCTCTCCACACCCAATCTATCGAGTATCCTCAGTATAGGGAACAGTCTCCACACACCCAATCAAACGATAATCCTCAGTATAAGGAGCAGCCTATTCACACCCACTCTATCGATGAACCTCAGTAGAGGGAACAGCCTCTCCACACCCCCTCTATCGATGATCCTCAGTATAGGGAACAGCCTCTCCACACCCACTCTATCGAGGATCCTCAGTATAGGGAACAGCCTCTCCACACACAATTTATCGATGATCCTCAGTACAGTGAACAGCCTCTCCACACCCAATCTATCGAGGTTCCTCAGTATAGGGAACAGCCTCTCCACACCCAGTCTATCGATGTTCCTCAGTATGGGGAACAGCCTCTCCACAACCAATCTAACGAGTATCCTCAGTATAAGGAACAGCCTCTCCACACCCCCTATATCGATGATCCTCAGTATAGGCAAAAGCCTCTCCACACCCACTCTATCGAGGATCCTCAGTATAGGGAAGAGCCTCTCCACACCAACTCCATCAATGATCCTCAGTTTAGGGAAGATCCTCTCCACCCCCGCTCTGTCGATGATCCTCAGTTTAGGGAAGAGCCTCTCCACACCCACTCCATCGATGTTCCTCAGTATAGGGAACAGCCTCTCCACACCCACTCTGCCGAGGTTCCTCAGTATAGCGAACAGCCTCTCCACACCCACTCTATCAATGATCCTCAGTATAGGGAAGAGCCTCTCCACACGCACCCAATCAAAGATCCTCAGTAGAGGGAAGAGCCTCTCTACCCCCACTCTATCGATGATCCTCAGTATAGGCAACAGTCTCTCCACACACACTCTATCGAGGATCTTCAGTATAGGGAAGAGCCTCTCCACACGCACCCAATCAAAGATCCTCAGTAGAGGGAAGAGCCTCTCCACACCCACTCTATCGAGGATCCTCAGTATAGGGAACAGCCTCTCCACACCCACTATATCAATGATCCTCAGTATAGGGAACAGCCTCTCCACACGCACCCAATCAACTATCCTCAATATAGAGAACAGCCTTTCCACACCCACTCTATCAATTATCCTCTGTATAGGGAACAGCCTTTCCACACCCACTCTATCGAGGATCCTCAGTATGGGGAACAGCCTCTCCGCACCCCCTCTATCTATGATCCTCAGTATGGGGAATAGCCTCTCCACACCCAATCTATCGAGTATCCTCAGTATAGGGAACAGCCTCTCCACACCCAATCTAACGATAATCCTCAGTATAAGGAGCAGCCTATTCACACCCACTCTATCGATGCTCTTCAGTATAAGGAACAGCCTCTCCACACCAAATCTATTGATGATCCTCAGTATAGGGAAGAGCCTCTCCACACGCACCCAATCAAAGATCCTCAGTAGAGGGAACAGCCTCTCCACACCCAATCTATCGATGATCCTCAGTATAGGGAACAGCCTCTCCACACCCACTCTATCAATGATCCTCAGTATACGGAAGAGCCTCTCCACACCCACACTATCGATGATCCTCAGTATAGGGAACAGCCTCTCCACACGCACCCATTCAAAAATACTCAGTATAGGCAACAGCCTCTCCACACCCACTCTATCGATGATCCTCAGTATAGGGAACAGCCTCTCCACACACCCTCTATCAATGATCCTCAGTATGGGGAACAGCCTCTCCACATCCAATAAATCGAGGATCCTCCGTACAGGGAAGAGCCTCTCCACACGCACCCAATCAAAGATCCTCAGTAGAGGGAAGAGCCTTTCCACACCCACACTAACGATGATCCTCAGTATAGGGAACAGCCTTTCCACACCCACTCTATCAAGGACCCTGAGTATGGGGAACAGCCTCTCCACACCCCCTCTATCGACGATCCTCAGTATGGGGAAGAGCCTCTCCACACCCACTCTATCAATCATCTTCAGTATAGGGTACAGGCTCTCCACACACACTCTATCGATGATCCTCAGTATAGGGAACAGCCTCTCCACACTCACACAATCATAGATCCTCAGTACAGGGAAGAGCCTCTCCACACGCACTCTATCGATGATCCTCAGTATAGAGAACAGCCTCTCCACACGCACTCTATCGAAGATCCTCAGTACAGTGAACAGCCTCTCCACACCCACTCTATCGAGATTCCTCAGTCTAGGGAACAGCCTCTCCGCACCCACTCTGTCGATGATACTCAGTATAAGGAACAGCCTCTCCAAACCCACTCTATCGAGGATCATCAGTATAGGGAAGAGCCTCTCCACACCCACTCTATCGAGGATCCTCAGTATAGGGAACAGCCTCTCCACACCCACGCTATCGATCATGCTCAGTACAGGGAATACCCTCTCCACAGACTCTATCAATGATCCTCAGTATGGGGAACTGCCTCTCCACACCCACTCTATCGATGATCCTCAGTATAGGGTACAGACTCTCCACACCGAATCTAACGATGATCCTCAGTAAAGGGAAGAGCATCTCCACACGCACCCAATCAAAGATCCTCAGTAAGGGGAAGAGCCTAGCCACACACACTCTAATGATGATCCTCAGTATAGGGAAGAGCCTCTCCACACGCACCCATTCAACGATGTTCAGTATAGGCAACAGCCTCTCCACTCCCACTCTATCGAGGATCCTTAGTATGGGGAACAGCCTCTCCACACCCACTATATCAATGATCCTCAGTATAGGGAACAGCCTCTCCACACGCACCCAATCAACTATCCTCAATATAGAGAACAGCCTTTCCACACCCACTCTATCAATGATCCTCTGTATAGGGAACAGCCTTTCCACACCCACTCTATCGAGGATCCTCAGTATGGGGAACAGCCTCTCCGCACCCCCTCTATCTATGATCCTCAGTATGGGGAATAGCCTCTCCACACCCAATCTATCGAGTATCCTCAGTATAGGGAACAGCCTCTCCACACCCAATCTAACGATAATCCTCAGTATAAGGAGCAGCCTATTCACACCCACTCTATCGATGCTCCTCAGTATAAGGAACAGCCTCTCCACACCAAATCTATTGATGATCCTCAGTATAGGGAAGAGCCTCTCCACACGCACCCAATCAAAGATCCTCAGTAGAGGGAACAGCCTCTCCACACCCAATCTATCGATGATCCTCAGTATAGGGAACAGCCTCTCCACACCCACTCTATCAATGATCCTCAGTATACGGAAGAGCCTCTCCACACCCACACTATCGATGATCCTCAGGATAGGGAACAGCCTCTCCACACGCACCCATTCAAAAATACTCAGTATAGGCAACAGCCTCTCCACACCCACTCTATCGATGATCCTCAGTATAGGGAACAGCCTCTCCACACACCCTCTATCAATGATCCTCAGTATGGGGAACAGCCTCTCCACATCCAATAAATCGAGGATCCTCCGTACAGGGAAGAGCCTCTCCACACGCACCCAATCAAAGATCCTCAGTAGAGGGAAGAGCCTTTCCACACCCACACTAACGATGATCCTCAGTATAGGGAACAGCCTTTCCACACCCACTCTATCAAGGACCCTCAGTATGGGGAACAGCCTCTCCACACCCCCTCTATCGACGATCCTCAGTATGGGGAAGAGCCTCTCCACACCCACTCTATCAATCATCTTCAGTATAGGGTACAGCCTCTCCACACCCACTCTATCGATGATCCTCAGTATAGAGAACAGGCTCTCCACACACACTCTATCGATGATCCTCAGTATAGGGAACAGCCTCTCCACACGCACACAATCATAGATCCTCAGTACAGGGAAGAGCCTCTCCACACGCACTCTATCGATGATCCTCAGTATAGAGAACAGCCTCTCCACACGCACTCTATCGAAGATCCTCAGTACAGTGAACAGCCTCTCCACACCCACTCTATCGAGATTCCTCAGTCTAGGGAACAGCCTCTCCACACCCACTCTATCGATGATCCTCAGTATACGGAACAGCCTCACCACACACAGTCTATCGAGGTTCCTCAGTATGGGGAACAAACTCTCTACACCAAATCTATCGAGCATCCTCAATATAGGGAACAGCCTCTCCACACCCAATCTATCGATGATCCTCAGTATAGGGAACAGCCTCTCCACACCCACTCTATCAATGATCCTCAGTATACGGAAGAGCCTCTCCACACCCACACTATCGATGATCCTCAGTATAGGGAACAGCCTCTCCACACGCACCCATTCAAAAATACTCAGTATAGGCAACAGCCTCTCCACACCCACTCTATCGATGATCCTCAGTATAGGGAACAGCCTCTCCACACACCCTCTATCAATGATCCTCAGTATGGGGAACAGCCTCTCCACATCCAATAAATCGAGGATCCTCCGTACAGGGAAGAGCCTCTCCACACGCACCCAATCAAAGATCCTCAGTAGAGGGAAGAGCCTTTCCACACCCACACTAACGATGATCCTCAGTATAGGGAACAGCCTTTCCACACCCACTCTATCAAGGACCCTCAGTATGGGGAACAGCCTCTCCACACCCCCTCTATCGACGATCCTCAGTATGGGGAAGAGCCTCTCCACACCCACTCTATCAATCATCTTCAGTATAGGGTACAGCCTCTCCACACCCACTCTATCGATGATCCTCAGTATAGAGAACAGGCTCTCCACACACACTCTATCGATGATCCTCAGTATAGGGAACAGCCTCTCCACACGCACACAATCATAGATCCTCAGTACAGGGAAGAGCCTCTCCACACGCACTCTATCGATGATCCTCAGTATAGAGAACAGCCTCTCCACACGCACTCTATCGAAGATCCTCAGTACAGTGAACAGCCTCTCCACACCCACTCTATCGAGATTCCTCAGTCTAGGGAACAGCCTCTCCACACCCACTCTATCGATGATCCTCAGTATACGGAACAGCCTCACCACACACAGTCTATCGAGGTTCCTCAGTATGGGGAAAAAACTCTCTACACCAAATCTATCGAGCATCCTCAATATAGGGAACAGCCTCTCCACACCCAATCTATCGATGATCCTCAGTATAGGGAACAGCCTCTCCACACCCACTCTATCAATGATCCTCAGTATACGGAAGAGCCTCTCCACACCCACACTATCGATGATCCTCAGTATAGGGAACAGCCTCTCCACACGCACCCATTCAAAAATACTCAGTATAGGCAACAGCCTCTCCACACCCACTCTATCGATGATCCTCAGTATAGGGAACAGCCTCTCCACACACCCTCTATCAATGATCCTCAGTATGGGGAACAGCCTCTCCACATCCAATAAATCGAGGATCCTCCGTACAGGGAAGAGCCTCTCCACACGCACCCAATCAAAGATCCTCAGTAGAGGGAAGAGCCTTTCCACACCCACACTAACGATGATCCTCAGTATAGGGAACAGCCTTTCCACACCCACTCTATCAAGGACCCTCAGTATGGGGAACAGCCTCTCCACACCCCCTCTATCGACGATCCTCAGTATGGGGAAGAGCCTCTCCACACCCACTCTATCAATCATCTTCAGTATAGGGTACAGCCTCTCCACACCCACTCTATCGATGATCCTCAGTATAGAGAACAGGCTCTCCACACACACTCTATCGATGATCCTCAGTATAGGGAACAGCCTCTCCACACGCACACAATCATAGATCCTCAGTACAGGGAAGAGCCTCTCCACACGCACTCTATCGATGATCCTCAGTATAGAGAACAGCCTCTCCACACGCACTCTATCGAAGATCCTCAGTACAGTGAACAGCCTCTCCACACCCACTCTATCGAGATTCCTCAGTCTAGGGAACAGCCTCTCCGCACCCACTCTGTCGATGATACTCAGTATAAGGAACAGCCTCTCCAAACCCACTCTATCGAGGATCATCAGTATAGGGAAGAGCCTCTCCACACCCACTCTATCGAGGATCCTCAGTATAGGGAACAGCCTCTCCACACCCACTCTATCGATCATGCTCAGTACAGGGAATACCCTCTCCACAGACTCTATCAATGATCCTCAGTATGGGGAACTGCCTCTCCACACCCACTCTATCGATGATCCTCAGTATAGGGTACAGACTCTCCACACCGAATCTAACGATGATCCTCAGTAAAGGGAAGAGCATCTCCACACGCACCCAATCAAAGATCCTCAGTAAGGGGAAGAGCCTAGCCACACACACTCTAATGATGATCCTCAGTATAGGGAAGAGCCTCTCCACACGCACCCATTCAACGATGTTCAGTATAGGCAACAGCCTCTCCACTCCCACTCTATCGAGGATCCTTAGTATGGGGAACAGCCTCTCCACATCCAATCTATTGAGGATCCTCCGCATAGGGAACAGCCTCTCCGCACCCCCTCTATCGATGATCCTCAGTATAGGGAACAGCCTTTCCACACCCAATCTATGGAGTATCCTCAGTATAGGGAACAGCCACTCCACACCCAATCTACCGATCATCCTCAGTATACAGAGCAGCCTCTCCACACCCACTCTATCGATGATCGTCAGTATAGGGAACAGTCTCTCCACACGCACCCAATCGAAGATCCTCAGTAGAGGGAAGAGCCACTCCACAACCACTCTATCGATGATCCTCAGTATAGGCAACAGGCTCTCCACACACACTCTATCGAGGATCCTCAGTATAGGGAAGAGCCTCTCCACACCCACTCTATCAATGATCTTCAGTATAGGGAAGAGCCTCTCCACACGCACCCAATCAAAGATCCTCAGTAGAGGGAAGAGCCTCTCCACCCCCACTCTATCGATGATCGTCAGTATAGGCAACAGTCTCTCCACACACACTCTATCGAGTATCTTCAGTATAGGGAAGAGCCTCTCCACACAAACCCAATCAAAGATCCTCAGTATAGGGAACAGCCTCTCCACACCCACTCTATCGAGGATCCTCAGTATAGGGAACAGCCTCTCCACACCCACTATATCAATGATCCTCAGTATAGGGAACAGCCTCTCCACACGCACCCAATCAACTATCCTCAATATAGAGAACAGCCTTTCCACACCCACTCTATCAATGATCCTCTGTATAGGGAACAGCCTTTCCACACCCACTCTATCGAGTATCCTCAGTATGGGGAATAGCCTCTCCACACCCAATCTATCGAGTATCCTCAGTATAGGGAACAGCCTCTCCACACCCAATCTAACGATAATCCTCAGTATAAGGAGCAGCCTATTCACACCCACTCTATCGATGCTCCTCAGTATAAGGAACAGCCTCTCCACACCAAATCTATTGATGATCCTCAGTATAGGGAAGAGCCTCTCCACACGCACCCAATCAAAGATCCTCAGTAGAGGGAACAGCCTCTCCACACCCCCTCTATCGATGATCCTCAGTATAGGGAACGGCCTCTCCACACCCACTCTATCGAGGATCCTCAGTATAGGGAAGAGCCTCTCCACACCACTCCATCGATGATCCACAGTTTAAGGAAGAGCCTCTCCAAACCCACTGCATCCATGATCCTCAGTATAGGGAACAGCCTCTCCACACCCACTCTATCGATTATCCTCAATATATGGAACAGCCTCTCCACACACACTCTATCAATGATGCTCAGTACAGGGAACAGCCTCTCCACACGCCCTCTATCAATCATCCTCAGTGTCGGGAACAGCCTCTCCACACCCACTCTATCGATGATCCTCAGTATAGTGAACAGCCTCTCCACACCACTCCATCGATGATCCACAGTTTAAGGAAGAGCCTCTCCAAACCCACTGCATCCATGATCCTCAGTATAGGGAACAGCCTCTCCACACCCACTCTATCGATTATCCTCAATATATGGAACAGCCTCTCCACACACACTCTATCAATGATGCTCAGTACAGGGAACACCCTCTCTACAGACTCTATCAATGATCCTCAGTATGGGGAACAGCCTCTCCACACGCCCTCTATCAATCATCCTCAGTGTCAGGAACAGCCTCTCCACACCCACTCTATCGATGATCCTCAGTATAGTGAACAGCCTCTCCACACCCACTCTATTGATGATCCTCAGTATAGGGAACAGCCTCTCCACACGCACCCAATCAAAGATCCTCAGTATAGGGAAGAGCCTAGCCACACCCACTCTATCAATGATCCTCAGTATACGGAACAGCCACTCCACGCCCACTCTATCGATGACCCTCAGCATAGCGAAGAACCTCTCCACATGCACCCATTCAAAGATGTTCAGTATAGACAACAGCCTCTCCACTCCCACTCTATCGAGGATCCTCAGTATGGGGAACAGCCTCTCCACACCCAATCTATCAATGATCTTCAGTATAGGGAACAGCCTCTCCACAACCACTCTATCGATGATCCTCAGTATAGGGAACAGCCTCTCCACACCCAATCTATCGATGATCCTCAGTATAGGGAAGAGCCTCTCCACACGAACCCAGTCAAAGATCCTCAGTATAGGGAACAGCCTCTCCACAACCACTCTATCGATGATCCTCAGTCTAGGGAAAAGACTCTCCACTCCCAATCTATCGATGATCCTCAGTGTACGGAAGAGCCTCTCCACACGCACCCAATCAAAGTTCCTCAGTAGAGGGAAGAGCCTCTCCACCCCCACTCTATCGATGATCCTCAGTATAGGCAACAGTCTCTCCACACACACTCTATCGAGGATCCTCAGTATAGGGAAGAGCCTCTCCACACAAACCCAATCAAAGATCCTCAGTATAGGGAACAGCCTCTCCACAACCACTCTATCGATGATCCTCAGTATAGGGAAGAGCCTCTCCACACACACACAATCAAAGATCCTCAGTATAGCGAACAGCCTCTCCACACGCACTCTATCGAGGATCCTCAGTTTAGGGAACAGCCTTTCCACACCCACTCTATCGAGGATCCTCAGTATGGGGAACAGCCTCTCCGCACCCCCGCTATCTATGATCCTCAGTATGGGGAACAGCCTCTCCACAACCACTCCATCGATGATCCTCAGTATAGCGAACAGCCTTTCCACACGCTCTCTATCAATGATCCTCTGTATAGGGAACAGCCTTTCCACACCCACTCTATCGAGGATCCTCAGTATGGGGAACAGCCTCTCCGCACCCCCTCTATCTATGATCCTCAGTATGGGGAATAGCCTCTCCACACCCAATCTATCGAGTATCCTCAGTATAGGGAACAGTCTCCACACACCCAATCAAACGATAATCCTCAGTATAAGGAGCAGCCTATTCACACCCACTCTATCGATGAACCTCAGTAGAGGGAACAGCCTCTCCACACCCCCTCTATCGATGATCCTCAGTATAGGGAACAGCCTCTCCACACCCACTCTATCGAGGATCCTCAGTATAGGGAACAGCCTCTCCACACACAATTTATCGATGATCCTCAGTACAGTGAACAGCCTCTCCACACCCAATCTATCGAGGTTCCTCAGTATAGGGAACAGCCTCTCCACACCCAGTCTATCGATGTTCCTCAGTATGGGGAACAGCCTCTCCACAACCAATCTAACGAGTATCCTCAGTATAAGGAACAGCCTCTCCACACCCCCTATATCGATGATCCTCAGTATAGGCAAAAGCCTCTCCACACCCACTCTATCGAGGATCCTCAGTATAGGGAAGAGCCTCTCCACACCAACTCCATCAATGATCCTCAGTTTAGGGAAGATCCTCTCCACCCCCGCTCTGTCGATGACCCTCAGTTTAGGGAAGAGCCTCTCCACACCCACTCCATCGATGTTCCTCAGTATAGGGAACAGCCTCTCCACACCCACTCTGCCGAGGTTCCTCAGTATAGCGAACAGCCTCTCCACACCCACTCTATCAATGATCCTCAGTATAGGGAAGAGCCTCTCCACACGCACCCAATCAAAGATCCTCAGTAGAGGGAAGAGCCTCTCTACCCCCACTCTATCGATGATCCTCAGTATAGACAACAGTCTCTCCACACACACTCTATCGAGGATCTTCAGTATAGGGAAGAGCCTCTCCACACGCACCCAATCAAAGATCCTCAGTAGAGGGAAGAGCCTCTCCACACCCACTCTATCGAGGATCCTCAGTATAGGGAACAGCCTCTCCACACCCACTATATCAATGATCCTCAGTATAGGGAACAGCCTCTCCACACGCACCCAATCAACTATCCTCAATATAGAGAACAGCCTTTCCACACCCACTCTATCAATTATCCTCTGTATAGGGAACAGCCTTTCCACACCCACTCTATCGAGGATCCTCAGTATGGGGAACAGCCTCTCCGCACCCCCTCTATCTATGATCCTCAGTATGGGGAATAGCCTCTCCACACCCAATCTATCGAGTATCCTCAGTATAGGGAACAGCCTCTCCACACCCAATCTAACGATAATCCTCAGTATAAGGAGCAGCCTATTCACACCCACTCTATCGATGCTCTTCAGTATAAGGAACAGCCTCTCCACACCAAATCTATTGATGATCCTCAGTATAGGGAAGAGCCTCTCCACACGCACCCAATCAAAGATCCTCAGTAGAGGGAACAGCCTCTCCACACCCAATCTATCGATGATCCTCAGTATAGGGAACAGCC
Organism: Mobula birostris; assembly: GCF_030028105.1. Lineage (NCBI taxonomy): Eukaryota > Metazoa > Chordata > Chondrichthyes > Myliobatiformes > Myliobatidae > Mobula > Mobula birostris. The sequence goes on from NW_027278303.1 coordinate 246,563, forward strand.
TCTCCACACCCACTCTATCAATGATCCTCAGTATACGGAAGAGCCTCTCCACACCCACACTATCGATGATCCTCAGTATAGGGAACAGCCTCTCCACACGCACCCATTCAAAAATACTCAGTATAGGCAACAGCCTCTCCACACCCACTCTATCGATGATCCTCAGTATAGGGAACAGCCTCTCCACACACCCTCTATCAATGATCCTCAGTATGGGGAACAGCCTCTCCACATCCAATAAATCGAGGATCCTCCGTACAGGGAAGAGCCTCTCCACACGCACCCAATCAAAGATCCTCAGTAGAGGGAAGAGCCTTTCCACACCCACACTAACGATGATCCTCAGTATAGGGAACAGCCTTTCCACACCCACTCTATCAAGGACCCTCAGTATGGGGAACAGCCTCTCCACACCCCCTCTATCGACGATCCTCAGTATGGGGAAGAGCCTCTCCACACCCACTCTATCAATCATCTTCAGTATAGGGTACAGCCTCTCCACACCCACTCTATCGATGATCCTCAGTATAGAGAACAGGCTCTCCACACACACTCTATCGATGATCCTCAGTATAGGGAACAGCCTCTCCACACTCACACAATCATAGATCCTCAGTACAGGGAAGAGCCTCTCCACACGCACTCTATCGATGATCCTCAGTATAGAGAACAGCCTCTCCACACGCACTCTATCGAAGATCCTCAGTACAGTGAACAGCCTCTCCACACCCACTCTATCGAGATTCCTCAGTCTAGGGAACAGCCTCTCCGCACCCACTCTGTCGATGATAGTATAAGGAACAGCCTCTCCAAACCCACTCTATCGAGGATCATCAGTATAGGGAAGAGCCTCTCCACACCCACTCTATCGAGGATCCTCAGTATAGGGAACAGCCTCTCCACACCCACTCTATCGATCATGCTCAGTACAGGGAATACCCTCTCCACAGACTCTATCAATGATCCTCAGTATGGGGAACTGCCTCTCCACACCCACTCTATCGATGATCCTCAGTATAGGGTACAGACTCTCCACACCGAATCTAACGATGATCCTCAGTAAAGGGAAGAGCATCTCCACACGCACCCAATCAAAGATCCTCAGTAAGGGGAAGAGCCTAGCCACACACACTCTAATGATGATCCTCTGTATAGGGAAGAGCCTCTCCACACGCACCCATTCAACGATGTTCAGTATAGGCAACAGCCTCTCCACTCCCACTCTATCGAGGATCCTTAGTATGGGGAACAGCCTCTCCACATCCAATCTATTGAGGATCCTCCGCATAGGGAACAGCCTCTCCGCACCCCCTCTATCGATGATCCTCAGTATAGGGAACAGCCTTTCCACACCCAATCTATGGAGTATCCTCAGTATAGGGAACAGCCACTCCACACCCAATCTACCGATCATCCTCAGTATACAGAGCAGCCTCTCCACACCCACTCTATCGATGATCGTCAGTATAGGGAACAGTCTCTCCACACGCACCCAATCGAAGATCCTCAGTAGAGGGAAGAGCCACTCCACAACCACTCTATCGATGATCCTCAGTATAGGCAACAGGCTCTCCACACACACTCTATCGAGGATCCTCAGTATAGGGAAGAGCCTCTCCACACCCACTCTATCAATGATCTTCAGTATAGGGAAGAGCCTCTCCACACGCACCCAATCAAAGATCCTCAGTAGAGGGAAGAGCCTCTCCACCCCACTCTATCGATGATCCTCAGTATAGGCAACAGTCTCTCCACACACACTCTATCGAGTATCTTCAGTATAGGGAAGAGCCTCTCCACACAAACCCAATCAAAGATCCTCAGTATAGGGAACAGCCTCTCCACACCCACTCTATCGAGGATCCTCAGTATAGGGAACAGCCTCTCCACACCCACTATATCAATGATCCTCAGTATAGGGAACAGCCTCTCCACACGCACCCAATCAACTATCCTCAATATAGAGAACAGTCTTTCCACACCCACTCTATCAATGATCCTCTGTATAGGGAACAGCCTTTCCACACCCACTCTATCGAGTATCCTCAGTATGGGGAATAGCCTCTCCACACCCAATCTATCGAGTATCCTCAGTATAGGGAACAGCCTCTCCACACCCAATCTAACGATAATCCTCAGTATAAGGAGCAGCCTATTCACACCCACTCTATCGATGCTCCTCAGTATAAGGAACAGCCTCTCCACACCAAATCTATTGATGATCCTCAGTATAGGGAAGAGCCTCTCCACACGCACCCAATCAAAGATCCTCAGTAGAGGGAACAGCCTCTCCACACCCCCTCTATCGATGATCCTCAGTATAGGGAACGGCCTCTCCACACCCACTCTATCGAGGATCCTCAGTATAGGGAAGAGCCTCTCCACACCACTCCATCGATGATCCACAGTTTAAGGAAGAGCCTCTCCAAACCCACTGCATCCATGATCCTCAGTATAGGGAACAGCCTCTCCACACCCACTCTATCGATTATCCTCAATATATGGAACAGCCTCTCCACACACACTCTATCAATGATGCTCAGTACAGGGAACAGCCTCTCCACACGCCCTCTATCAATCATCCTCAGTGTCGGGAACAGCCTCTCCACACCCACTCTATCGATGATCCTCAGTATAGTGAACAGCCTCTCCACACCACTCCATCGATGATCCACAGTTTAAGGAAGAGCCTCTCCAAACCCACTGCATCCATGATCCTCAGTATAGGGAACAGCCTCTCCACACCCACTCTATCGATTATCCTCAATATATGGAACAGCCTCTCCACACACACTCTATCAATGATGCTCAGTACAGGGAACACCCTCTCTACAGACTCTATCAATGATCCTCAGTATGGGGAACAGCCTCTCCACACGCCCTCTATCAATCATCCTCAGTGTCAGGAACAGCCTCTCCACACCCACTCTATCGATGATCCTCAGTATAGTGAACAGCCTCTCCACACCCACTCTATTGATGATCCTCAGTATAGGGAACAGCCTCTCCACACGCACCCAATCAAAGATCCTCAGTATAGGGAAGAGCCTAGCCACACCCACTCTATCAATGATCCTCAGTATACGGAACAGCCACTCCACGCCCACTCTATCGATGACCCTCAGCATAGCGAAGAACCTCTCCACATGCACCCATTCAAAGATGTTCAGTATAGACAACAGCCTCTCCACTCCCACTCTATCGAGGATCCTCAGTATGGGGAACAGCCTCTCCACACCCAATCTATCAATGATCTTCAGTATAGGGAACAGCCTCTCCACAACCACTCTATCGATGATCCTCAGTATAGGGAACAGCCTCTCCACACCCAATCTATCGATGATCCTCAGTATAGGGAAGAGCCTCTCCACACGAACCCAGTCAAAGATCCTCAGTATAGGGAACAGCCGCTCCACAACCACTCTATCGATGATCCTCAGTCTAGGGAAAAGACTCTCCACTCCCAATCTATCGATGATCCTCAGTGTACGGAAGAGCCTCTCCACACGCACCCAATCAAAGTTCCTCAGTAGAGGGAAGAGCCTCTCCACCCCCACTCTATCGATGATCCTCAGTATAGGCAACAGTCTCTCCACACACACTCTATCGAGGATCCTCAGTATAGGGAAGAGCCTCTCCACACAAACCCAATCAAAGATCCTCAGTATAGGGAACAGCCTCTCCACAAACACTCTATCGATGATCCTCAGTATAGGGAAGAGCCTCTCCACACACACACAATCAAAGATCCTCAGTATAGCGAACAGCCTCTCCACACGCACTCTATCGAGGATCCTCAGTTTAGGGAACAGCCTTTCCACACCCACTCTATCGAGGATCCTCAGTATGGGGAACAGCCTCTCCGCACCCCCGCTATCTATGATCCTCAGTATGGGGAACAGCCTCTCCACAACCACTCCATCGATGATCCTCAGTATAGCGAACAGCCTTTCCACACGCTCTCTATCAATGATCCTCTGTATAGGGAACAGCCTTTCCACACCCACTCTATCGAGGATCCTCAGTATGGGGAACAGCCTCTCCGCACCCCCTCTATCTATGATCCTCAGTATGGGGAATAGCCTCTCCACACCCAATCTATCGAGTATCCTCAGTATAGGGAACAGTCTCCACACACCCAATCAAACGATAATCCTCAGTATAAGGAGCAGCCTATTCACACCCACTCTATCGATGAACCTCAGTAGAGGGAACAGCCTCTCCACACCCCCTCTATCGATGATCCTCAGTATAGGGAACAGCCTCTCCACACCCACTCTATCGAGGATCCTCAGTATAGGGAACAGCCTCTCCACACACAATTTATCGATGATCCTCAGTACAGTGAACAGCCTCTCCACACCAACTCTATCGAGGATCCTCAGTATGGGGAACAGCCTCTCCGCACCCCCTCTATCTATGATCCTCAGTATGGGGAATAGCCTCTCCACACCCAATCTATCGAGTATCCTCAGTATAGGGAACAGCCTCTCCACACCCAATCTAACGATAATCCTCAGTATAAGGAGCAGCCTATTCACACCCACTCTATCGATGCTCCTCAGTATAAGGAACAGCCTCTCCACACCAAATCTATTGATGATCCTCAGTATAGGGAAGAGCCTCTCCACACGCACCCAATCAAAGATCCTCAGTAGAGGGAACAGCCTCTCCACACCCAATCTATCGATGATCCTCAGTATAGGGAACAGCCTCTCCACACCCACTCTATCAATGATCCTCAGTATAGGGAAGAGCCTCTCCACACCCACACTATAGATGATCCTCAGTATAGGGAACAGCCTCTCCACACGCACCCATTCAAAAATCCTCAGTATAGGCAACAGCCTCTCCACACCCACTCTATCGATGATCCTCAGTATAGGGAACAGCCTCTCCACACACCCTCTATCAATGATCCTCAGTATAGGGAACAGCCTCTCCACATCCAATATATCGAGGATCCTCCGTACAGGGAAGAGCCTCTCCACACGCACCCAATCAAAGATCCTCAGTAGAGGGAACAGCCTCTCCACACCCAATCTATCGATGATCCTCAGTATAGGGAACAGCCTCTCCACACCCCCTCTGTCGATGATCCTCAGTATAGGGATCGGCCTCTCCACACCCACTCTATCGAGGATCCTCAGTATAGGGAAGAGCCTCTCCACACCACTCCATCGATGATCCACAGTTTAAGGAAGAGCCTCTCCAAACCCACTGCATCCATGATCCTCAGTATAGGGAACAGCCTCTCCACACCCACTCTATCGATTATCCTCAATATATGGAACAGCCTCTCCACACACACTCTATCGATGATGCTCAGTACAGGGAACACCCTCTCTACAGACTCTATCAATGATCCTCAGTATGGGGAACAGCCTCTCCACACGCCCTCTATCAATCATCCTCAGTGTCGGGAACAGCCTCTCCACACCCACTCTATCGATGATCCTCAGTATAGTGAACAGCCTCTCCACACCCACTCTATTGATGATCCTCAGTATAGGGAACAGCCTCTCCACACGCACCCAATCAAAGATCCTCAGTATAGGGAAGAGCCTAGCCACACCCACTCTATCAATGATCCTCAGTATACGGAACAGCCACTCCACGCCCACTCTATCGATGACCCTCAGCATAGAGAAGAACCTCTCCACATGCACCCATTCAAAGATGTTCAGTATAGACAACAGCCTCTCCACTCCCACTCTATCGAGGATCCTCAGTATGGGGAACAGCCTCTCCACACCCAATCTATCAATGATCTTCAGTATAGGAAACAGCCTCTCCACAACCACTCTATCGATGATCCTCAGTCTAGGGAAAAGACTCTCCACTCCCAATCTATCGATGATCCTCAGTGTACGGAAGAGCCCCTCCACACGCACCGAATCAAAGATCCTCAGTAGAGGGAAGAGCCTCTCCACCCCCACTCTATCGATGATCCTCAGTATAGGCAACAGTCTCTCCACACACACTCTATCGAGGATCCTCAGTATAGGGAAGAGCCTCTCCACACAAACCCAATCAAAGATCCTCAGTATAGGGAAGAGCCTCTCCACACGCACTCTATCGATGATCCTCAGTATAGGGAAGAGCCTCTCCACACACACACAATCAAAGATCCTCAGTATAGCGAACAGCCTCTCCACACGCACTCTATCGAGGATCCTCAGTTCAGGGAACAGCCTTTCCACACACACTCTATCGAGGATCCTCAGTAGGGGGAACAGCCTCTCCGCACCCCCGCTATCTATGATCCTCAGTATGGGGAACAGCCTCTCCACAACCACTCCATCGATGATCCTCAGTATAGCGAACAGCCTTTCCACACGCTCTCTATCAATGATCCTCTGTATAGGGAACAGCCTTTCCACACCCACTCTATCGATGATCCTCAGTATGGGGAACAGCCTCTCCGCACCCCCTCTATCTATGATCCTCAGTATGGGGAATAGCCTCTCCACACCCAATCTATCGAGTATCCTCAGTATAGGGAACAGTCTCCACACACCCAATCAAACGATAATCCTCAGTATAAGGAGCAGCCTATTCACACCCACTCTATCGATGAACCTCAGTAGAGGGAACAACCGCTCCACGCCCCCTCTATCGATGATCCTCAGTATAGGGAACAGCCTCTCCACACCCCCTCTATCGAGGATCCTCAGTATAGGGAACAGCCTCTCCACACGCATCCAATCAAAGATCCTCAGTATAGGGAAGAGCCTCTCCACACGCACTCTATCGATGATCCTCAGTATAGAGAACAGCCTCTCCACACACAATTTATCGATGATCCTCAGTACAGTGAACAGCCTCTCCACCCCCAACCTATCGAGGTTCCTCAGCATAGGGAACAGCCTCTCCACACCCAGTCTATCGATGTTCCTCAGTATGGGGAACAGCCTCTCCACAACCAATCTATCGAGTATCCTCAGTATAAGGAACAGCCTCTCCACACCCCCTATATCGATGATCCTCAGTATAGGCAAAAGCCTCTCCACACCCACTCTATCGAGGATCCTCAGTATAGGGAAGAGCCTCTCCACACCAACTCCATCAATGATCCTCATTTTAGGGAAGATCCTCTCCACCCCCACTCTGTCGATGATCCTCAGTTTAGGGAAGAGCCTCTCCACACCCACTCCATCGATGTTCCTCAGTATAGGGAACAGCCTCTCCACACCCACTCTGCCGAGGTTCCTCAGTATAGCGAACAGCCTCTCCACACCCACTCTATCAATGATCCTCAGTATAGGGAAGAGCCTCTCCACACCCACACTATCGATGATCCTCAGTATAGGGAACAGCCTCTCCACACCCACCCATTCAAAAATCCTCAGTATAGGCAACAGCCTCTCCACACCCACTCTATCGATGATCCTCAGTATAGGGAACAGCCTCTCCACAACCACTCTATCGATGATCCTCAGTATAGGGAAAAGACTCTCCACTCCCAATCTATCGATGATCCTCAGTGTACGGAAGAGCCTCTCCACACGCACCCAATCAAAGATCCTCAGTAGAGGGAAGAGCCTCTCCACCCCCACTCTATCGATGATCCTCAGTATAGGGAAGAGCCTCTCCACACAAACCCAATCAAAGATCCTCAGTATAGGGAACAGCCTCTCCACCCCCACTCTATCGATCATCCTCAGTATAGGCAACAGTCTCTCCACACACACTCTATCGAGGATCTTCAGTATAGGGAAGAGCCTCTCCACACAAACCCAATCAAAGATCCTCAGTATAGGGAACAGCCTCTCCACACCCACTCTATCGAGGATCCTCAGTATAGGGAACAGCCTCTCCACACCCACTATATCAATGATCCTCAGTATACGGAACAGACTCTCCACACGCACCCAATCAACTATCCTCAATATAGAGAACAGCCTTTCCACACCCACTCTATCAATGATCCTCTGTATAGGGAACAGCCTTTCCACACCAACTCTATCGAGGATCCTCAGTATGGGGAACAGCCTCTCCGCACCCCCTCTATCTATGATCCTCAGTATGGGGAATAGCCTCTCCACACCCAATCTATCGAGTATCCTCAGTATAGGGAACAGCCTCTCCACACCCAATCTAACGATAATCCTCAGTATAAGGAGCAGCCTATTCACACCCACTCTATCGATGCTCCTCAGTATAAGGAACAGCCTCTCCACACCAAATCTATTGATGATCCTCAGTATAGGGAAGAGCCTCTCCACACGCAACCAATCAAAGATCCTCAGTAGAGGGAACAGCCTCTCCACACCCAATCTATCGATGATCCTCAGTATAGGGAACAGCCTCTCCACACCCACTCTATCAATGATCCTCAGTATAGGGAACAGCCTCTCCACACCCACACTATCGATGATCCTCAGTATAGGGAACAGCCTCTCCACACCCACTCTATCAATGATCCTCAGTATACGGAACAGCCACTCCACGCCCACTCTATCGATGACCCTCAGCATAGAGAAGAACCTCTCCACATGCACCCATTCAAAGATGTTCAGTATAGACAACAGACTCTCCACTCCCACTCTATCGAGGATCCTCAGTATGGGGAACAGCCTCTCCACACCCAATCTATCAATGATCTTCAGTATAGGGAACAGCCTCTCCACAACCACTCTATCGATGATCCTCAGTATAGGGAACAGCCTCTCCACACCCAATCTATCGATGATCCTCAGTATAGGGAAGAGCCTCTCCACACGAACCCAGTCAAAGATCCTCAGTATAGGGAACAGCCTCTCCACAACCACTCTATCGATGATCCTCAGTCTAGGGAAAAGACTCTCCACTCCCAATCTATCGATGATCCTCAGTGTACGGAAGAGCCTCTCCACACGCACCCAATCAAAGATCCTCAGTAGAGGGAAGAGCCTCTCCACCCCCACTCTATCGATGATCCTCAGTATAGGCAACAGTCTCTCCACACACACTCTATCAATGATCCTCAGTATACGGAACAGCCACTCCACGCCCACTCTATCGATGACCCTCAGCATAGAGAAGAACCTCTCCACATGCACCCATTCAAAGATGTTCAGTATAGACAACAGACTCTCCACTCCCACTCTATCGAGGATCCTCAGTATGGGGAACAGCCTCTCCACACCCAATCTATCAATGATCTTCAGTATAGGGAACAGCCTCTCCACAACCACTCTATCGATGATCCTCAGTATAGGGAACAGCCTCTCCACACCCAATCTATCGATGATCCTCAGTATAGGGAAGAGCCTCTCCACACGAACCCAGTCAAAGATCCTCAGTATAGGGAACAGCCTCTCCACAACCACTCTATCGATGATCCTCAGTCCAGGGAAAAGACTCTCCACTCCCAATCTATCGATGATCCTCAGTGTACGGAAGAGCCTCTCCACACGCACCCAATCAAAGATCCTCAGTAGAGGGAAGAGCCTCTCCACCCCCACTCTATCGATGATCCTCAGTATAGGCAACAGTCTCTCCACACACACTCTATCGAGGATCCTCAGTATAGGAAAGAGCCTCTCCACACAAACCCAATCAAAGATCCTCAGTATAGGGAACAGCCTCTCCACAACCACTCTATCGATGATCCTCAGTATAGGGAAGAGCCTCTCCACACACACACAATCAAAGATCCTCAGTATAGCGAACAGCCTCTCCACACGCACTCTATCGAGGATCCTCAGTTTAGGGAACAGCCTTTCCACACCCACTCTATCGAGGATCCTCAGTAGGGGGAACAGCCTCTCCGCACCCCCGCTATCTATGATCCTCAGTATGGGGAACAGTCTCTCCACAACCACTCCATCGATGATCCTCAGTATAGCGAACAGCCTTTCCACACGCTCTCTATCAATGATCCTCTGTATAGGGAACAGCCTTTCCACACCCACTCTATCGAGGATCCTCAGTATGGGGAACAGCCTCTCCGCACCCCCCCTATCTATGATCCTCAGTATGGGGAGTAGCCTCTCCACACCCAATCTATCGAGTATCCTCAGTCTAGGGAACAGTCTCCACACACCCAATCAAACGATAATCCTCAGTATAAGGAGCAGCCTATTCACACCCACTCTATCGATGAACCTCAGTAGAGGGAACAGCCTCTCCACGCCCCCTCTATCGATGATCCTCAGTATAGGGAACAGCCTCTCCACACCCCCTCTATCGAGGATCCTCAGTATAGGGAACAGCCTCTCCACACGCATCCAATCAAAGATCCTCAGTATAGGGAAGAGCCTCTCCACACGCACTCTATCGATGATCCTCAGTACAGAGAACAGCCTCTCCACACACAATTTATCGATGATCCTCAGTACAGTGAACAGTCTCTCCACACCCAACCTATCGAGGTTCCTCAGCATAGGGAACAGCCTCTCCACACCCAGTCTATCGATGTTCCTCAGTATGGGGAACAGCCTCTCCACAACCAATCTATCGAGTATCCTCAGTATAAGGAACAGCCTCTCCACACCCCCTATATCGATGATCCTCAGTATAGGCAAAAGCCTCTCCACACCCACTCTATCGAGGATCCTCAGTACAGGGAAGAGCCTCTCCACACCAACTCCATCAATGATCCTCAGTTTAGGGAAGATCCTCTCCACCCCCACTCTGTCGATGATCCTCACTTTAGGGAAGAGCCTCTCCACACCCACTCCATCGATGTTCCTCAGTATAGGGAACAGCCTCTCCACACCCACTCTGCCGAGGTTCCTCAGTATAGCGAACAGCCTCTCCACACCCACTCTATCAATGATCCTCAGTATAGGGAAGAGCCTCTCCACACCCACACTATCGATGATCCTCAGTATAGGGAACAGCCTCTCCACACGCACCCATTCAAAAATCCTCAGTATAGGCAACAGCCTCTCCACACCCACTCTATCGATGATCCTCAGTATAGGGAACAGCCTCTCCACAACCACTCTATCGATGATCCTCAGTATAGGGAAAAGTCTCTCCACTCCCAATCTATTGATGATCCTCAGTGTACGGAAGAGCCTCTCCACACGCACCCAATCAAAGATCCTCAGTAGAGGGAAGAGCCTCTCCACCCCCACTCTATCGATGATCCTCAGTATAGGGAAGAGCCTCTCCACACAAACCCAATCAAAGATCCTCAGTATAGGGAACAGCCTCTCCACCCCCACTCTATCGATCATCCTCAGTATAGGCAACAGTCTCTCCACACACACTCTATCGAGGATCTTCAGTATAGGGAAGAGCCTCTCCACACAAACCCAATCAAAGATCCTCAGTATAGGGAACAGCCTCTCCACACCCACTCTATCGAGGATCCTCAGTATAGGGAACAGCCTCTCCACACCCACTATATCAATGATCCTCAGTATAGGGAACAGACTCTCCACACGCACCCAATCAACTATCCTCAATATAGAGAACAGCCTTTCCACACCCACTCTATCAATGATCCTCTGTATAGGGAACAGCCTTCCCACACCAACTCTATCGAGGATCCTCAGTATGGGGAACAGCCTCTCCGCACCCCCTCTATCTATGATCCTCAGTATGGGGAATAGCCTCTCCACACCCAATCTATCGAGTATCCTCAGTATAGGGAACAGCCTCTCCACACCCAATCTAACGATAATCCTCAGTATAAGGAGCAGCCTATTCACACCCACTCTATCGATGATCCTCAGTATAGGGAAGATCCTCTCCACACCCACTCTAATGATGATCCTCAGTATAGGGAACAGACTCTCCACACCGAATCTAACGATGATCCTCAGTAAAAGGAAGAGCCTCTCCACACGCACCCAATCAAAGATCCTCAGTATAGGGAAGAGCCTACCCACACCCACTCTATCAATGATCCTCAGTGTAGGGGACAGCCTCTCCACAACTAATCTATTGATGATCCTCAGTGGAGGGAAGAGCCTCTCCACACCCACTCTAACGATGATCCTCCGTATAGGCAACAGGCTCTCCACACACACTCTATGGAGGATCCTCAGTATAGGGAAGAGCCTCTCCACACCCACTCTATCAATGATCCTCAGTATAGGGAACAGCCTCTCCACACCCACTCTATCGATGATCCTCAGTATAGGTAACAGCCTCTCCACACCCACTCTATCGATGATCCTCAGAATAGGGAATAGCCTCTCTAGACCGAATCTATCGTGGATCCTCAGTATAGGGAACAGCCTCTCCACACCCCCTCTATAGAGCATCCTCTGTATAGGGAAGAGCCTCTCCACACCCAATCTGCCGATGATCCTCAGTATAGGGAACAGCCTCTCCACACCTACTCTATCGAGGTTCCTCAGTCTAGGGAACTACCTCTCCACACCCACTCTATCAATGAACCTCAGTATAGGGAACAGCCTCTCCACACCCACTCTATCGATCATCCTCAGCATAGGGAACAGACTCTCCACACCCACTCTATCGATGATCCTCAGTATAGGGAACAGGCTCTCCACACCCCCTCTGTCGATGATCCTCAGTATAGGTAACAGCCTCTGCACACCCACTCTATCGAGGATCCTCAGTACAGGGAAGAGCTTCTGCACACCCACTCTATCGAGGATCCTCATATAGGGAAGAGCCTCTCCACTCGCACCCAATCAAAGATCCTCAGTATAGTGAAGAGCCTCTCCACACCCACTCTATCGAGAATCCTCAGTATAGGGAACAGCCTGTCCACACCCACTCTATCGATGATCCTCACTATAGGGAACAGCCTCTTCACACCCACTCTATCGAGGATCCTCAGTGTAGGGAACAGCCTCTCCACACCCACTCTATCGATGATCCTCAGTATAGGGAAGAGCCTCTCCACACCCACTCTATCGATCACCCTCAGTATAGAGAACAGCCTCTCCACACCCAATCAAAGATCCTCAGTATAGCGAACAGCCTCTCCACACCCACTCTATCGAGGTTCCTCAGTATAGGGAACAGCCTCTCCATCCCCACTCTATCGATGATCCTCAGTATAGGGAACAGCCTCTCCACACCCACCGTATCGATGATCCTCAGTATAGGCAACAGGCTCTCCACACACACTCTATCGAGGATCCTCAGTATACGGAAGAGCCTCTCTACCTCCACTGTATCAATGATCCTCAGAATAGGGAGCAGCCTCTCCACACCCACTGTATCGATGATCCTCAGTATAGGGAAGAGCCTCTCCACACAAACGCAATCAAAGATCCTCAGTATAGGGAACAGCCTCTCCACAACCACTCTATCGATGATCCTCAGTATCGGGAAGAGCCTCTCCACACCCACTCTATCGATTACCCTCAGTATAGAGAACAGCCTCTCCACACCCAATCAAAGATCCTCAGTATAGCGAACAGCCTCTCCACACCCACCCTATCGAGAATCCTCAGTATAGAAAACAGCCTCACCACACCCACTCTATCGAGGTTCCTCAGTATAGGGAACAGCCTCTCAACACCCACTCTATCGAGGTTCCTCAGTATAGGGAACAGCCTCTCCACACCCACTCTATCGATGATCCTCAGTATAGGGAACAGCCTCTCCACACCCACTGTATCGATGATCCTCAGTATAGGCAACAGGCTCTCCACACACACTCTATCGAGGATCCTCAGTATACGGAAGAGCCTCTCCACACAAGCCCTATCTAAGATCCTCAGTATAGGGAACAGCCTCTCCACAACCACTCTATCGATGATCCTCAGTATAGGGAAGAGCCTCTCCACACCCACTCTATCGATGATCCTCAGTATAGAGAACAGCCTCTCCACACCCAATCAAAGATCCTCAGTATAGCGAACAGCCTCTCCACACCCACTCTATCGAGGATCCTCAGTATAGAAAACAGCCTCACCACACCCACTCTATCGAGGTTCCTCAGTATAGGGAACAGCCTCTCCACACGCACCCAATCAACTATCCTAAATATTGAGAACAGCCTTTCCACACCCACTCTATCAATAATCCTCTGTATAGGGAACAGCCTTCCCACACCCACTCTATCAATAATCCTCTGTATAGGGAACAGCCTTTCCACACCCACTCTATAGAGGATCCTCAGTATGGGGAACAGCCTCTCCGCACCCCCACTATCTATGATCCTCAGTATGGGGAATAGCCTCTCCACACCCACTCTATCGCGGATCCTCAGTATAGGGAACAGCCTCTCCACACCCACTCTATCGATGATCCTCAGTATAGAGAACAGCCTCTCCACAACCAATCTATCGATGATCCTCAGTATAGGGAAGAGCCTCTCCACACCCAATCAAAGATCCTCAGTATAGCGAACAGCCTCTCCATACCCACTCTATCGAGGATCCTCAGTATAGAAAACAGCCTCACCACACCCACTCTATCGAGGTTCCTCAGTATAGGGAACAGCCTCTCAACACCCACTCTATCGAGGTTCCTCAGTATAGGGAACAGCCTCTCCACACGCACCCAATCAACTATCCTAAATATTGAGAACAGCCTTTCCACACCCACTCTATCAATAATCCTCTGTTTCGGGAACAGCCTTCCCACACCCACTCTATCAATAATCCTCTGTATAGGGAACAGCCTTTCCACACCCACTCTATAGAGGATCCTCAGTATGGGGAATAGCCTCTCCACACCCACTCTATCGATGATCCTCAGTATAGGTAACAGCCTCTCCACACCCACTCTATCGATGATCCTCAGTATAGGGAAGAGCCTCTCCACACCCACTCTATTGAGGATCTTTCAATCTCAGAAATTATTTATTCATTATGTAGTGTTCTTCGGATTTGCAGTTTGTCCTCCCTTCTGCATTGGTTGCTTATCGGTCTTCGTTTTCAGTTTTTTTGACAAGTTTTTAATGTTTCTTTATGAATCTCTGCAAGAAAATGAACCTCCAGGTTGTACAGTATATGGTTACATATTCTGTATGTAATTTGATTATTTACTTTGAATGGTGAGCATAGATCATCTCCTCTCGGCCACGTTCTGAAAACCCCCGCTCCCTCCCCCGATGGGACCCTGTTGCAGAGGTCATAAAGGCTTGTCGGCTGGGTGGGGTGACATCCTTTCCCAGGATATTACCATATATGGGCATGGAGTACACACAAAGGCCAGCCGCGTCACAATGGGGCTACAGTCTTATGCCGCAATTGACCTGGCCTCAGTTTGGGGGGTATCTAGTTGATAACCGAGGTGACCACTGAGATACACCTCCCAAGCCCAGCACCCCTTCATTTGCTCCCTTTTTATGAAGTTGGACGACTTGTTTTTGAAGCTGCTCAGGGGAAAGAGAGACAGATAGAGAAAGATAGAGAACACCCCGACTGCTGCACCACGTGGCGACAAAAATGTCAGGAAAACCCCTTCCACAAATTGTGAAGAGACGGCCGAGGACCAGCCCGGCCCGGAAGCGTGGCAAGAAGCTGCAACCCGGCAAACGCCGACCGTCGAAACCCCGTAAATCGGGCAGCAGGCAGCGCAGGTTGCCCCGCCAGGCCAAGACTCTGGCCAAGAAAGCGCTGAGGAGGTACTTCATCAGTCAAAAGCACAGCTTCATCAGACTGCTGGAATGAGCAGCACCTCGTCGCAAAGTATTGATTGCAGCTAATTCTCAATAAACAAAGAAAGGTCAAAGATTTTACACTGTACCTACTTTGTAGTTCGTTTCATTAATTTAGAGATCTCACTCTCCCTCGCTCTTCCTCGCTCTTTCACTCTCCCTCACTCTCCCACTCTCACTCTCCCTCGCTCTTTCACTCTCCCACTCTTTCACTCTCCCACTCTCACTCTCCCTCGCTCTTTCACTCTGCCACTCTCACTCTCCCTCACTCTCCCTCGCTCTTTCACTCTCCCACTCTCACTCTCCCTCACTCTCCCTCGCTCTTTCACTCTCCCAATCTCACTCTCCCTCGCTCTTTCTCTCTCCCTCGCTTTCACTCTCCCTCACTCTCCCACTCCCACTCTCACTCTCCCACTCTCTCTCCCTCACTCTCCATCGCCCTTTCACTCTCCCTCACTCTCCCCGCTCTTTTACTCTCCCTCACTCTCCCACTCTCTCTCCCTCATTCTCTCTCGCCCTTTCACTCTCCCTCACTCTCCATCACTCTTTCACTCTCCCTCTCTCTCCCTCGTTCTTTCACTCTCCCACTCTCACTCTCCCTCGCTCTTTCTCTCCCTCGCTCTCCCACTCTCTCCCTCGCTCTTTCACTCTCCCACTCTCACTCTCCCTCACTCTCCCTCGCTCTTTCACTCTCCCACTCTCACTCTCCCTCACTCTCCCTCGCTCTCCCTCGCTCTTTCACTCTCCCACTCTCACTCTCCCTCGCTCTTTCTCTCTCCCTCGCTTTCACTCTCCCTCACTCTCCCACTCTCACTCTCCCACTCTCTCTCCCTCACCCTCTCTCGCCCTTTCACTCTCCCTCACTCTCCATCACTCTTTTACTCTCCCTCACTCTCCCTCGCTCTTTTACTCTCCCTCATTCTCCCACTCTCTCTCTCCTACTCTCTCTCCCTCACTCTCTCTCACCCTTTCACTCTCCCTCACTCTCCATCGCTCTTTCACTCTCCCTCGCTCTCCCTCGTTCTTTCACTCTACCACTCTCACTCTCCCTCGCTCTTTCACTCTCCCACTCTCACTCTCCCTCACTCTCCCTCGCTCTCCCTTGCTCTTTCACTCTCCCACTCTCACTCTCCCTCTTTCTCTCTCCCATGCTTTCACTCTCTCACTCTCCTACTCTCTCTCCCTCACTCTCTCTCACCCTTTCTCTCTCCCTCGCTTTCACTCTCCCTCACTCTTCCACTCTCACTCTCCCTCACTCTCCCACTCTCTCTCTCTCTTTCACTTTCCCTCACTCCCACTCACTCTCCCTCGCTCTTTCTCTCTCTGCTGTTTCACTCTCCCTCACTCTCCCACTCTCTCTCTCTTTCACTTTCCCTCACTCTCCCATTCTCTCTCTCTCTCTTTCACTTTCCCTCACCCACTCTCACTCTCCCTTGCTCTTTCTCTCTCTCGCTCTTTCTCTTTCCCTCACTCTCCCACTCTCACTCTCCCACTCTCTCACTCTCCCACTCTCTCTCTCCCACTCTCTCTCCCTCACTCTCACCCTTTCACTCTCTCTCACTCTCCATCGCTCTTTCGCTCTCCCTCGCTCTCCCTCGCTCTTTCTCTCCCTCGCTCTCCCACTCTCTCCCTCGCTCTTTCACTCTCCCACTCTCACTCTCCCTCACTCTCCCTCGCTCTTTCACTCTCCCACTCTCACTCCCACTCACTCTCCCTCGCTCTTTCTCTCTCTGGTGTTTCACTCTCCCTCACTCTCCCACTCTCTCACTCTTTCACTCTCTCTCTTTCACTTTCCCTCACTCTCCCACTCTCACTCTCCCTTGCTCTTTCTCTCTCTGCTGTTTCACTCTCCCTCACTCTCCCACTCTCTCTCTTTCACTTTCCCTCACTCTCCCACTCTCTCTCTCTTTCACTTTCCCTCACTCTCCCACTCTCACTCTCCCTCACTCTTTCTCTCTTCCCTCTTTCACTCTCCCTCACTCTCCCACTCTCTCTCTCTTTCACTCTCCCTCACTCTCCCACTCTCACTCCCCCTGACTTTGGCTTTCTCTCGCCTTCATTGTTATTTTTGGCTCTCAGGGCAATGAGCAGGGGAGGGGTGGTGAATAGGAAATGCTGTGCTGTCTGTTGGATGGAAAGACCCCACAGGCACAATGGAAGATGGGAGGAGGGGGAGGTGTATCCTATCACACAGAATAATCAGTTTGACCCTGGGACCAGACTGTGAATAAAATGGTGACCGTGCTGCATTCCCTGTGTCAGTTCCCTGTGCACTGAAATGCTGAGGAACACACACACACAACACACTAAGACTCATCACAGTGACAAACACATACATGAACACACACACAGTTGTATAGCCCTCCAAAACAAACACACACACACACACACACACACACACACACACACACACAGGCAGACAGATACACACAAACACAGACACACCCTACTCACATTGTGTTTCCCACACACACACACCACACTCACATAAACACACACTCAGATACACAAACACACAAATACACACATGCATTACATATGCACACACCACACTGACACACACACACAAAAACAAAAGTACACCCCCCACACACACAGATAGACACACACACATGCACACTCGAAGAAGCACATAATTGTACAGACCCAGAAAAACATAAATACATACACAAGCACACGCATAAGCACACAAAAACACACATCCGTATGAACACACACATTGATACACAGATACACACGCACATGAACACACACACACACACACACACACATGATGTCGCACACTAGTACAGGCCCTCTGACATACACACGCTGTCAGACAGACACAGATGCACACACCACACTTTCTGACACACGCACCACACTCTCTCACACACAAACACCACACACACACACTTCTACATCCCCACACAGATACCTTCACACCACACTACCCAAACACAAACACACACACATGCACATAGACACACACACACACACACACACACACACAGAAACACACAGAAATATACAGACACAAACATACAAACCACCTTCTTCAGTTGTCCATCAAAATCCAATGACGACGTCCACTCCTTTAACGGTGAGATCTTTGATGACTATACAGTCCTATCCTGGACCCACAAGCTCTATTGCAGGTGGGACATGTATATGTGGTAGCGGTGGTAACCGTGGCTGCATTTCTCCTGGCTGTCTTTTGCTGTCTTCTGGTTGTTCTTTCCAACAGTCAGCAGCAACATCCTCCAGGTCCTCGGGTCTGATCTTGCACTTCCTTAAAGCATTCTTCATCTGATCCTGATAGCGCTTCTTCAGCCCTCCAGCTGAGCATGATGTAGCTGGCCGTATAACACTCTGCGGGGTAGCCGACATTGGGGCATCCTTATCACGTGCCCTGGCCACTGCAGTTGACGCTGGGTGATCATGACCTCACTACTTCTGCAGTTGGTCTTTACAAGTATTTCAGTGTGAGGCACCCACTCATGCCAGGTAATTTTCAGGATGAGCTGGAGGCAGCTTATGTGGAAGCGCTCCAAGGACTCAATGTGATGGCTGTAGGTTACCCAAGTTTCACAGCTATAAAGGAGGGTGGTGACACAGACCGCTTGGTATATGGCGACCTTTATGGAGGGATGAAGGCTCCTGTTCTGAAAGACTCGACGCCAAAGTCTCCCAAAGGCAGCTGATGCCTGTTT